>NC_135387.1:28680851-28980851 GCF_051989625.1 Stigmatopora argus
AGTGAAGGATGAATGCGTTAGATGAATGCAGTAGAAGTTTAACATTGTCAAACTTCTGCGGGTAATACTTACTTTTTTTTGTTTCTTTTGACAATATCTTTACACATCTAAAATTGGTGCTTGAAATCCTCTAAATTAATAATAATGATAATAATAAATTTAACATAATAACAAATAATAATAATAATAAAATAGAAATAATAATAATAAAATAGAAATAATAATAATAATAATAAAATAGAAATAATAAAATTATAATAAAATAGAAATAATAAAATTATAATAAAATAGAAATAATAAAATTATAATAAAATAGAAATAATAAAATTATAATAAAATAGAAATAATAAAATTATAATAAAATAGAAATAATAAAATTATAATAAAATAGAAATAATAAAATTATAATAAAATAGAAATAATAAAATTATAATAAAATAGAAATAATAAAATTATAATAAAATAGAAATAATAAAATTATAATAAAATAGAAATAATAAAATTATAATAAAATAGAAATAATAAAATTATAATAAAATAGAAATAATAAAATTATAATAAAATAGAAATAATAAAATTATAATAAAATAGAAATAATAAAATTATAATAAAATAGAAATAATAAAATTATAATAAAATAGAAATAATAAAATTATAATCAAATAATCAGATAAAATAAAAGAATAATAAAAAGTTGATTTATCATTAGTAAATAATGAAAAGTTAAATTGTTTAAAAAAATATTAGCAGTGGTTTTTGGTGAATTATTTATTTGCATTTTGTAACCTTGGTTTACAATATCCCGTTGGCCTCGTAGTTCTGGGGTCGAGGGTTCGAGCCCAAGTGGGTCCTCACTGTGTGGAGTTTGCATGTTCGCTCCAGGCTTGCGTGGGTTTTCTCCGGGTACTCCGGTTTCCTCCCACATCCCAAAAACATGCATGCTAGGCTAGCTCATTGCGCCACTTAAATAGTCCTATTAGCCAATTAATGAACACAAACTGAAAATTATTTATTTTCATTCCTACATTTTCTGAACGCTTATCCTCACAAGGGTCGCGGGGGTGCTGGAGGCTATCCCTGCTAACTACGGGCACACCCTGATTCGGTGGACACAATGAGGCTCATACCTAAGGACAATTAGCGTTCAACCAGCTAGCCTAGCATGCATATTTTCAGAATATGGGCGGAAACTAGAGTACCTAGAGAAAACCCACGCAAGTCAGGAGAGAAAATTCCAACTCCACATAGTGAGGACCCACCTGGGATCTAACCCTCGACCCACGAACTGAGGCCGACGCGCTATCCACTCACCCACCGCCCCACCTAAATGGTCAAATGCCAATTATTGAACACAGAATCCCCTTTCAAATATTTCAAATATTCATTTTTCTATTGCTGCGCTGATTACACAATGACGCTGTGGTTACATTTTGTCATTCCTCACTGGGAAATGATGTTTTCACTTTTGCTAGCCCATTGGGAGGTTAGCGGTTGGGTTCAATTGGAAGGCACATACCCAGATGAAAGCAGGGTTAGACCTTCTCCCATTCCTTCCAAGGCCTTGCGCGTGTTTAGCGCTAACACTTGCTAATCAAAACCAGAACCAGAACCAGAGTCAGCAAGCCACATCGTCCCGTCCAATTTCAAATGTTACGGCCTTAACGATCCACAGCCTTTCCCCGACGCTAGCCAGTTTTTACACGCTAAATATGTGAGTCCAGCTTTTAGAAGCTGTCCAATTTCAGCATAGGACCGAGACATGTTGCTCATTTAATGTCATGTAGCCATTTTATTATATGCCTGTAGTGTAAATGAGAGGTTATTTGCGGTAAGTATGACGCACGCTGAGAAGGTCCCTCGACAGGAAGTTTGCAAAAGAATTAAATGTTTTTAGACATGATTTTTCAATGTATTGCCAAGTTATCTGAGTTTCCTTTAATTTTGGGAATGTAGCAAATGAGCTAAGTTGTTCAAAAATGTTGTTAAATATTGATTTAATTAATGATTATTCTCTCCCTTTGTTGGTTAAGCGATTTTCTAGGATTAAGTTTGTACAATTTTGTGCAAAAAAGAATAAGGCTAACAAGATCTACTTGTACTTTAAGTATTTTAAAACTTCGATACTTGTCGTGGTAGATGCATAGTACAAAAAAAAATTGGTCATGCTTCTAAATTTTCTATGAGATATGCTAACTTGAATTGAATTCAACTCCAGTAGTGTGTAGTGAAATTGTGAAGCAAGAGGCAATGCATCCGTGACACCTTCAAAATAAAATTACGGATACAGGAAATGTATTGACGTTTTCGTATGTTGGATCTTGTTGTCGTATCTTGGATCTGGTTGTCGTATGTTGGATCTTGTTTTCGTATCTTGGATCTTGTTGTCGTATCTTGGATCTGGTTGTCGTATGTTGGATGTTGTTTTCGTATGTTGGATCTTGTTGTCGTATCTTGGATCTTGTTGTCGTAGCTTGGATCTTGTTGTCGTAGCTTGGATCTTGTTGTCGTAGCTTGGATCTTGTTGTCGTAGCTTGGATCTTGTTGTCGTAGCTTGGATCTTGTTGTCGTAGCTTGGATCTTGTTGTCGTATCTTGGATCTTGTTGTCGTATCTTGGATCTTGTTGTCGTATCTTGGATCTTGTTGTCGTATATTGGATCTTGTTTTTGTATCTTGGCTCTTGTTTTTGTATCTTGGCTCTTGTTTTCGTGTCTTGGATCTTGTTTCCGTATCTTGGATCTTCTTTCCGTATCTTGGATCTTGTTTTCGTAACTTGGATCTTGTTGTCGTATCTTGGATCTTGTTGTCTTATCTTGGATCTTGTTGTCGTATCTTGGCTCTTGTTGTCGTATCTTGGCTCTTGTTTTCGTATCTTGAGATACTCATTTTCACCTCAAATGATTTTGTAACCTGAAAATTTCGTACTTAGAGGCATTCGTAAATAGAGGTACGACTGTAAATGCCTCAGAATGATCAGAACATGGCCATTTGTAATTTTTTTAATTCACAAGGGAACAATACCTTTGACAAACATAATTTACTCGAACTTTAACGTCCACTCAATATAATTAATCCTACTTTAATACCATCTACATTACTATAACCAGACTATTTATGATCCAGATCTTCTTCCGTTGACCGTTATTAGATTAGAACAATATTAGAATGATTTAGTGGGTTTAGAAGGTCCAGGAGAATCAAAGGTGGTTGGATTTAAGAACCTCGAGGACAAGGAGGAGGAGGAGGATGAGGAGGAGGAAGAGTGCTAGGTTAAACACTCTGGATTTAGTCAATCTGCCTTTAACATTGGCATGAACTTTAATAAGCACTTTCATTTACGTGAAAGATGCAAATGTAGCCTTTGCAAGGAGATTGATTTGCATGGAGAGAAACGTGTGTGGATGTGCGTGCGTGTATGTTACGTGTGTGTGTGTGCGCACGCGTGTGTGTTTCGCGAGATCTTCTGTTCATTTGCCTGGTGTAATTGTGTTAGCAGTGTTGTTTGCAGGCCGGGAAGAAAATATCTGTTTAAAGGTCACGTCGCAGTCGTTATGACACACAAATACATGAGATATGCATTCAAACCCGGAGACGTTGTTGCGCACACATAAAAACGCACGCACTTTGTCTTCATGTCATGCACATGAAGGCAGATTTGAACAAATTTGTGAATGTGTGCTCGCCTTATAGCTCATCTTGCCTAAAGGTACGCATATGTATTTGCGTGCATGTGTAGGTGTGCACGGGCCCGATTGAAGCCACGCTGTTTAATCAAGTGTAATACGTCTTGGCATCTGTGTTAAGGCCGCTGAAAGAGCAGTTACATTATCTCCCGTGTAGTGTGTGTTAGTGTGATGTGTGCGCGAGCATGTGTGGATGGAAGCCTTCCCCGCCGCCGCCGCTGCCGCGTATGCGCTCGCTCAGTAGCATTTGATATGTAATCAGATGGATGCACGAAAGCGAGCTGTTGACGTACGGGCTTTGAAGGGAGATTAGAAATAAATAGCAACATAAAAGCACTGCAAAGACGCGTCAATTCGGGACCGGAAGTTACCGTAAAACCTCGATTACAACGCCATGGCGTTCTGTTTTTCAAACTTAACGCCATTGTGGCGTTCTATTAGAGGGTGCCGTTCAATTAGAGGGTGGGGTTCTATTAGAGGGTGGGGTTCTATTAGAGGGTGGGGTTCTATTAGAGGGTGGGGTTCTATTAGAGGGTGGGGTTCTATTTTTCAATTCTTCCACCAAAGTGCCGTTCTATTTTGCAAACTTTCCCCGTAGTGCCGTTCAATTATAGGTGCCGTTCAATTAGGGGGTGCCATTGTATTTTTCAATTCTTCCACCAAAGTGCCGTTCAAATAGAGGTGCCGTTCAATTAGAGCAAGGGTGTCAGACTCGGGTTGGTTCGCGGGCCGCATTAACGTCAACTCGATTTTAGGTGGGCCGGACCATTTTAGATATAATATTTAGATTTTTTTTTTTATAAATTGATTAAGAAGAACTGGATTAAAATCCCTGAATATTCAGTTTTTTTATAGATCTAAAACAATGTTTATTTCAGCTTTTTTAATATATTTTTAGATGTTACAAAATGATTTTTGAACTAAAAACACAGAAAAAATGGATTAAAAAAGTACAATTATTGATATTTAAAAGGGGGAAAATCAGGAAATTTAATATACATCTATACTCTTCATTTTAATTTGATCCTAAAACAGAAAGTTGGCACTCATCATTTACTTTCCCGGGCCGCACAAAATGATGCGGTGGGCCAGATTTGGCCCCCGGGCCGCCACTTTGACACCTGTGAATTAGAGGGTGCCGTTCTATTTTTCAATTCTTCCACCAAAGTGCCGTTCTATTTTGCAAACTTCCCCCCGTAGTGCCGTTCAATTAGGGGGTGCCGTTCTATTTTTCAATTCTTCCACCAACGTGCCGTTCTATTAGAGGTGCCGTTTAAATAGAGGTGCGGCTCAAATAGAGGTTTTACGGTAATCGTCTTTTTGCCACGTCGGAAACGGGCAAAAGCTGCCATTTGTTTCTAATGGAAAATGAAGTGAGTTTAGGTTTTAAGTTCAGGGGTAAGGAACCTATGGCTTGGAAGCCATATGCGGCTCTTTTGGTGGGTGCATATGACTCGAGATCCTTATGTGGCTCTTTTAATGGGTGCTTATGGCTCTCCGCTAACCTTTTTTTAGCCTCGTGGGGGGTGCTGGAGCCTATCCCAGCTGACTTTGGGTATGAGGTGGGCGACACCCTGAAATGGTGGCCAGCCAATCGCAAGGCACGAGGAGACAAACAACCATTCACGCTCACACTCGTACCTATGGCCAATTTAGGTTGTCCAACCAGCCTTGTATGCATGTTTTTGGAATGTGGGAGGAAACCGGAGTACCCTAGGAAAACCCACGCAGGTCCAGCGAGAACATGCAAACCTTCCCAGTTTTGTGGTCATTTTACAGTAATTGCAAGTTATTTTCGAAACCTGTAGCTTTTCTATAAATTTTACCAAACGAAAACTTACCCACATTTTTATGCCAAGTTTGGGGTAATAAAATGTAGTTTTTTTTTATTTGAATATGACATGACAAATAGGCTAAGGTCAAAATATACTAATTTTTTTCCCTTGTTTTTTTAATAGTTCATAACAGAAATACCAATACATCCCTCGCTAAGGTGATCATCAAATAGCAATGCGACTTCTATCATCTTGTGCGTATCATTATATCATCTATTTTATATCGGCAAGATTTTTATGGCTATTTGGATCACCACGTAGCTTGTCCACATGTGATTCAATCTAACGCTGTAAAATGAGAAAGATATTGCTCGTTAAAAGCAGAGCGGCCGTTGTCAAATTAAGATGTTTACGTCTCGGCCTTCCTAATGGCGGTTGAACATTTGTACTGACGGTTCACTTTACAGCTAGCGCCGTAGCCACAATAAAACAGGCTGTCCTAATGTAGCTCGGTCATAAAGATGGATGGGATCCATCCCGAAAGCGCCACACGTGTGGCACTTGAACTTCACGCCGTTTCGGAATACTTAAGTGCTCTATTTATTGCGTTTACAAACCCATAGACTAGAAAAAAAAGGATTTAGCATGTTAAGACCCTCACACTGGATCTTCTCTCCTCTTGTTGACTCCGTCTCGTTTTCTCATTGTGTTGGGGGGTGCTGGAGGCTACCCCAGCTAACCATGGACACGCTGAATTGGTGGCCAGCCAATCGCAGGACACTAGGAGACAACTGATCATAGCTAGGGGCAATTTAGAGTGTTCAACCAGCTAGCGTAGCATGTCTTTGATATGTGGGAGGAAACCGGAGTATTCGGAGAAAACCCACCCGAGCCTAACAAGCACGAAACATTTTTTGGTTGCAATAATTATAAGTAATGATTTGGAGTACTGATCCGATTCCTCGTAATCATTTTTTTGCAAAACATAGTACTTTTGACAATATCCTTTCCCATCATGTTTTGGTTTGTTGCTTTGAATCTATTAAAAAAATTGAAAACACAATATTTCCCCCCCAATTCCAATCTTCTAAAAATGTAGTGCAGGACAAAATATACTTTTTTGTTTCTTTTGACAATATCTTTACACATCTAAAATTGGTGCTTGAAATCCTCTGAATTAAAAATAATGATAATAATAATAAATTAAAAAAAATAATAATGATAAAATAAAAATAATAAAATAATAATAATAATAATAACAATAATAATATAATAAAATTATAAAATTATAAAATTAAATACAAATAATAAAATTAAATACAAATAATAAAATTAAATACAAATAATAAAATTAAATACAAATAATAAAATGAAAAAAATACAAATAATAAAATGAAAAAATACAAATATTAAAATGAAAAAAATAAAAATAATAAAATAAAAAAAATCTAATCATAAAATGAAATACAAATAATAAAATGAAACACAAATAACAAAATGAAATACAAATAATAAAATGAAAAAAAATACAAATAATAAAATGAAATACAAATCATAAAATGAAAAAATACAAATAATAAAATGAAAAAAAGAAAAATAATAAAATGAAAAAAAGAAAAATAATAAAATGAAAAAAAGAAAAATAATAAAATGAAAAAAAAGAAAAATTATAAAATGAAAAAAATAAAAATAATAAAATGAAAAATAAATATATATAAATATTTTTTGCTGATTCCAATCTTTTACAAATAACATGCTCAGGCCCGATTTATTATTAGGCGATCGAATCAGGACAATCCCTAATCATTACATTCCTGCATCATTCTGCCATTGACATAGACGCTACATTTATTTGATCAGGCGTCAACATCCATATTATCTCCATAATCCTCGCAATAATAAATACATAAATACGCACACTGTGATGTACTTTCACCTCATTGTTAAAAGTGCAGTGGACATTGTGAACAACTCTAGGATTTTAAGCATACTAGAATCAACGAGCCTAAATATCAAGGGTGTTCAAATTTTAGATGGAAAACACTCATATCTGTTTATCATTAAAAAAGGGGGTGTGGCCTTAGCACTCAGTCGGTGGACAGAAGGGTTTTCAACAGCAAAGGGGGCAGAAACTCAAACAGGGACAAACGTTGCTGTTGACATTTAGATGAATGATGCAGACAACAAAATCAGCCACTCAACGCCACTCGTAATTCGGGAATTTCAAGTCTGAGGCAGTCATTCCATTTGTTGTGAATGATTCATGCCTCCATTTTGGTTCAAATGCAATAAATCCACATGCAAAAATGGCAAAAACTAGCACAGTTATTCCGACTCTTTCTCTAGACAGGCGTAACAAATGTGAATGTATAGTAAAGATATTTGGTCCCATGACGCAAAGTTTTGTTCCAGTTATTAGACAGATTTAAAAAAAAGGGGGAAAAAGCTCTTTGATGTTAGGATGCAACAAGTTTGCAAGCCAAAATGAGAAATTTCACTGTTTGCTGGCATCAATTATGAATCGGCGGGAGACAAACAAAGACCGACATTGTTTCCCTAATCAGCGTAGACACTAATTAAATGATAGATTCCTATTCAACAATAAACTAGCAAGACTCACACAGAATCATAACTTTTACGCCAAAAATCATTTGTGTACCGCTTTCAGCAGTGTTTGTTTAGAACCAATTTCCTAGACATTACGTATTAACCATTTTCCAATAAAAACGATTGAATTTTGTGGGAGAATAAAAAAGTAACAAATAAATAAATACATGCAAAAATAGATAAATAAATAAAAAATACAAAAATAAAATAAAATAAAATATTAAATAAAATAAAGTAAAAAATAAATAAAAATAAAGTAAAAATAATATAAAATAAATAAAATAGAAAAAAATAAAGTAAAAATTAAGAAAGAAAATAAATAAAGTAAAAACAAAATATAATAAAAAAAAAAAATTAAAAAATATTTAAATTAAGACAAAAAAATGCTGGCGACTTCAGCACTAATGACACTTGGTGCCCACTCTAGCTTTCGGGCCAACAGCGAAATGAGATTAAAACTGTTTTTTGTGCTTGTTTGCTTTATTTTGCAACAAACAGGACTACTATACACCTAGTTGTATTTGGAGTAATCTTGCAATCGGCTCCCCGCACATAAAGTCTGACTGATTGAACCAAAACAAGGATAAGCTATTACCTACCAGTGCCAGTGTGAATATTAAACCTTGAATTGAATTGAATGCTTTTGTTGTCATCATACAAATCTAATGAGATTTAAAGCTTTCACAAATAACAAGGCAGACAAATAAATAATCAATAAATAGTGACTGCTGGGATATGTAGTTCTTTTGTCAATACACCCAATGGATTGTGGCCTGTATACATCGACATCAACACAGCTTTAGGAAGCATGGAAAGCAGCGTTGGAAAAGTTATGCTAGCTACTAGCTAGCTACTATTTGCGAATGGATTGTGGCCGCCTAGACGAATGTATAAAACTCAACGTTTTCGATGACTCATTTGGACAATTGTTCAATTCGGACACAGAAAATGAGGACTTTGATGGATTTGTGGGTGACGATGACGTGAGTACATTGTAAAATGGCTAAATAAAGTACAACCAAACTCAGTTTTGCTTTGTTGCCTTTTTGAAAACGTGTTTTTAGCGTGTGGGTGTAGCGTGTATGTTTAAGCTGGTGTATGTTTTGCCATGCCTGGCTGCGTCTTTAAAAACGGTGCGTCCTTTGTGTGTGTAAAATACAGAAATAGGACTCGTTATTGACACTGCGGCTAAAAATTACGTTGTGATGAGGTGGCGACCAATCCTAAGGGTCGTTTAGATTTCCCCAACAGTCAGCTGGGGGACTCTTGAGCTCCCACGTGACCCAGAACAAGTACACGAGTGACAGAAAATGGGTGGATCAATCAGTATTCCATCATTCTTCTTCAACACCACTTTTCCTTGTCAGGTTCGCAGGGTGCTCAAGCCTATCCCTGCTTAGTTGAGGCGAAAGGTGGACCAGACCGTTGGTTTCCAGTCAGCCAAAGGCCGGCATGCAAATGATTGGACTTGTTTTTTTCTTTTGCTGGCAGCTTGTGTGACTATGTATCTATCCAGCAAATTCCCCAGCCACTCCTTCTCTTATCCAGAGTGTCAGAAGTGGAGGCTGTGAGTAGACTCCATCCAGCCGTATTAGCAGCTACTCAATATGCCTTTTTCAAAAAATGGATTCCAAATAAAAATCCCCTCACGTTCAAGTGCCTTGACGCTTCCTGTGCCTGCGCTAGTATCCTCTCTGTTATCCTCTTTTGATCTGTTCGGTGACTTTAACAGCGATACCATCTGTTGCAAAGGTGCTCGTTGTTAAATATGATGGATCAGACGCATATTGAATACATTTTTTTCTTTCGACGGAGAACCTGTACAAGAAGCCGACCATGCGTAAAGGGAAGAAAGATGGTTTCCTAAAATTAAAGAATTGCCGCATTTGTAACTAAAAAAATGGTGATTGAATCAAGAGTATGGCTTATAAGTGCGAAAATCAGAAAGACGAAACGCAATAACGCAAGACAATGCGGCTGATATGGTCATTTATTTCAAAATAGAGAAAAGATAAACAGATAAAACGCTAAATAAAATGTATTTTGACGTCTATGAATGAAATTCGAGAAAAAAATTAAGCGTATCTTGCATAAAATGTGAAAAAATCATTTACTTGTGCCTGTCATTTCTCGCTCAGGGCGCCGCCATCTTATCTCTAGTTAAACATCCTCTGACTGGCCAGACGCGGGTAGCATTGCTACGGACACACTTCCTGGAGTTACTGCTCACATGACTTCCTTTTTGAATTTTCTTAATATTTTCCCTTCAAAGTAACACATTTGTACTCCCTATTAAAACCATGAATATGAAAAAATGTGAATTGGGGTGTCTTATACGAGCGAAATTGTCAAATTCAATGATTTTAAGGCAGTTTTAAGGGTGCGGCTTGTACGCAGATGCGGCTAATATGCCAGAAAATACGGTAATCATAATTATTTTGAACTGAACAAACAACTAATGGATCACTGCCACCCTCATTCAGTTCAAATGGATTAGACGTCTATTGTCGTCATGTAAATGTGTATTATTCATAGAAATATGACATTTAAACGCAAAGAATGCTAACGCTCCGATAACTGGCGGAGTGACAGTAATCCAATGATTTTCACTTCAAATTAACACATTTGTACTCCCTATTAAAACCATGAATATGAAAAAATGTGAATCGGGGGTGACTTATACGAGAGAAATTGCAAAATTCAACGATTTTAAGTCAATTTTAAGGGTGCGGCTTATACGCAGATGGGTCTAATATGCGAGAAAATACAGTAATCATAATTAATTTGAACTGAACAAACAACTAATGGATCACTGCCACCCTCATTCAGTTCAAATGGATTAGATGTCTATTGTCGTCATGTAAATGTGTATTATTCATAGAAATATGACATTTAAACGCAAAGAATGCTAACGCTCCGATAACTGGCGGAGTGACAGTAATCCAATGATTTTCACTTCAAATTAACACATTTGTACTCTCTATTAAAACCATGAATATGGAGGTGAAAATTGTGAATCCGGGGGCGGCTTATACGAGAGAAATTGTAAAATTCAATGATTTTAAGGCAGTTTTAAGGCTTATACGCAGAGGCGGATATTCTGTGAGGAAAATACGGTAATGCTTTGAGTCCTGGTTTTGTTTTAAGTATTTTTTATTGCTCATGCTGCTGATCATGTGTTGGGAGCTTAAGGGTTCCTTCATGTGATTCACATTCCGGATGACCTAAAAGAGAACCACTAAAGGCATTTCAGCCAATGAATGATTTCAGATTGAAATCATGTCAAAGCAACAAAAAACGAACCCGAATTGTTCATTCTGATCATCAAATTGATCTTCCTTGTGTTTACAAAGCACTTTTTCAAGTGAGTTCTAATGTTTGTAATATAAACGGAGTTTTTTTTTTACCAATGTGTCTTCAAGGACCGATATGTGCATAATATTTGGATTTATTGGGTGTAACCGCATCTTCACAGAGATTGTTGGAGGCAAGGGATGTGTATTTCATGCCCAAGAAGTTCTTAGTATAAATTAGTTGAAATATTCACCATAGGGCTTGTTTCGGCTGGCGGTCAGAATCCGATTTAAAAAAATATATAAAAAAAATAAAAAAATTAGCCCCTCTGGGTTGAAAGTGGATGACTATTTTTGTAATTTGAGCAATGGGAAAAGCATGTACAGTAATCCCTCGGATATCGCGGATAATGTAGACCACATGTGTCAAAGTGGCGGCCCGGGGGCCAAATCTGGCCCGCCGCATCATTTTGTGTGGCCCGGGAAAGTAAATGATGAGTGCCGACTTTCTGTTTTAGGATCAAATTAAAATGAAGAGTATAGATGTATATTACATTTCCTGATTTTTCCCCTTTTAAATCAATAATTGTCATTTTTTTAATCCATTTTTGTTGTTTTTAGTTCAAAAATCATTTTGTAAAATCTAAAAATATATTTAAAAAAAAGCTAAAATAAACATTGTTTTAGATCTATAAAAACTGAATATTCAAGGCTTTTAATCCAGTTATTTTAATCTATTTATTAAAAAAAATATCTAAATATTATATCTAAAATGGTCCGGCCCACATGAAATCACTTTGACGTTAAAGCGGCCCGCCAACCAACCCGAGTCTGACACCCTTACTATACACCACAGGTGTCAAAGTGGCGGCCCGGGGGCGAAATCTGGCCCGCCGCATCATTTTGTGTGGCCCGGGAAAGTAAATCATGTGCCGACTTTCTGTTTTAGGATCAAATTAAAATGAAGAGTATAGATGTATATTAAATTTCCTGATGTTCCCCCTTTTAAATCAATTATTGTAATTTTTAATCCATTTTTTTCTGTGTTTTTAGTTCAAAAATCATTTTGTAAAATCTAAAAAATATATATAAAAAAGCTAAAATAAACATTGTTTTAGATCTATAAAAAACTGAATATTCAGGGCTTTTAATCCAGTTATTTTAATCCATTTATAAAAAAAAAAATCTAAATATTATATCTAAAATGGTCCGGCCCAACCAATTTAGGGTGTGGTCCACATTTTACCCGGAGTTTGATCCATCAAGTTCCAGCACCCCTGAGACCTTGATTGATAATTCACTTAAAGTCTATCATTTATGACAACATGCAAATGTCGACCCCTATTTCGAGATCTATTTTCTAACGACATTGGTAACCTCGGCAAACTTTCCCATTTGCTCAAATTTAGACATTAGAGAACAACTTTGAAATTAAAAAACTTGTTTTGTTCCACTTCATAGACATTTCTCTTCATCTTGTCCCAGTTTTGTCAAATCATTCCTCACATCTTCTTCTTCTTCTTCTGCACGTGTGCTCTGTTTTCATTTATTTATAGAATTTGCCAAGTACACCATGATGAAAATAGCTGTCCTTTCCAATCATTTTTCAAAACTGGCTATTCCCATGTGTTCAGATTGTTTCAGATGTGTGGGCAATTATAGCGCACTAGCGTGCGATTGTGGGCGATGTTGTAATGCGCCACGTCGGTGTGTGATTGAGTCGCTTCGTGTCGGGGGCGCCGTGAAGTCAGTGGAATCAGTGCGGGATTGTGAAAAAGATGCTCCCGACCACATACTGTAAGTTTGTGTGTGTCGTCTGGTCACATTTTGTCGGTGAATCGGGGCCACGAGAAAACAGGCTCTGTATTGTCCGGGTGTTACTTGCTATAGCGTGATGATCTGGACCACTAGAATCGTGACCGGGACAGGAATGAAAGACACTATTGACGGAGTCATGTTTCGGAAGGGAGAGAGAGAGAGAGAAATAAAAAGGAATGTGATAAAATGAGATGCAAAAGAGATGCCATACTTGGTGTTTTACTTGGGAATTTTTACAGAAAATCAATCATGTTTTGGTAGCCGGTTTGACATGTTGCTATCAAGTGGTCATTCAAGTTTGATTTGTTTAATAAGGAACAACACATATTAATGAATATATTCATATTTATGTTATTGAACATATGGAGGTGAAGGTTTAAGATTGAAGCTGAGGGGTATTAACGTTTTTTTAAATTATTTTTTACTTTTTTCATTATCGTATTTTCTCGCATATAAGCCGCCTCCGCGTATAAGCCGTACACTTAAAATTGCCTTAAAATCGTTGAAATTTACAATTTCTCTCGTATAAGACGCCACCTGATTCACAGTTTTCACTGCCATTTTTTTACTTTTTTAATTACCGAATTTTCTCGCATATTGACCACTTCCGCGTATAAGCCGTACACTTAAAATTGCCTTAAAATCGTTAAAATTTACAATTTCTCTCGTATAGGACGACGCCCCCTGATTCACAATTTTCACCTCCATTTTTAAAATTATTTATTTATTTTATTTATTCATTTTTACTGTTATTTATTATTTTATTTATTCATTTTTACTGTTATCTATTATTTTATTTATTCATTTTTAATATTATTTAATTTATTCATTTGTATTATTATTTATTAATTTATATGTTATATATTATTTAATCATTTGTATTATTATTTATTATTTTATTTGTTATATGTTATTTATTTATTTTTTAAATAGTTTTTTTTATTTGAATAATTTATTGTCTTGTTTGTTGTTATTTGTGAAGCTTTAAATCTCATTTCACTTGGAAATTAATGAATGTATTTAAGATTATATTTAAAATAGATAAGATTTTAAAGCAATTTGTCCTGGTGGCGAAAACTGCAACTGAAAGATTTGTCTGAGTGGAATCGGAAATCATTTATTTGCTTGATGTCGAATGACAAAGATTTTTGAGAATTGGATGATGATTCGCTGTAGTTTTTTTTTAATGATTTGTGCTCAGGCTTCCAGATGGCTGTTGAAAATGTTTACTGCCTTCAAAGGATCCGAATGTTCTTGTTATGTTACAATATGAATTCTTTGGATGCCAAAATGTGTTTAGCTTGAGTGGAACTGCTTTGGAATGAAGCTCCACTGATTGTCATTTTCTTTGATAAAAACAACTTTTTATAGTTGCATACCTGTCAACTTGTACGTTTTCCAGTATTTTATAATTTTTTTTATCATTTCATTACAACTCTTGTACGGGAAAAAAATATTTTTTAAAAAAGTACATTTTTTTGGTAAAACCGATTTCGTTTTACCCAATTCGGTTCTAATCCGGATCGTCTCGGTCACTGGTAGCAAATGAAAATGTCATCGTCGACTGCTAACATTGTCATGCTTCAAGCATGATATGGGTATTAGTCACTTCCGCCCTTTTCACTACATAAATATAGCGTGTCAGCAAGCAATGTACCCAAACAGTCAAGCTGTCAGCGTCATACAGCGACATCTACAGAATCCCGAATATACTGCATACTGATGAGGCACCCCGTCCACTTTGGAGACAATTTTAGACTTTTAAGTGCACCCTATGTGAGTAAATATGTGCCACGTCGCAATTGTATGGTTAATTATCACTTAATAAGGGTAACTGCAATCATAAGGGGAGCAATTGGCCGAGGTTGACATGTATGCAGTTGTGTCAGAAATGCATCTGACGACATGTTTGTGTTTTTTCCCTTTATTTTTTTAGAACCGGAGGCAGACAAAGTTGAAGCAGCGACCATGCCGTTGTAAAACCAAGAGCCAAAAAACAAGACCACCGGTTCTGGACACGCGTGGAATTGGAGTTAACACCTGAAAGAGGTGCAACAGGGCAACCAGACCTCCCTTCACATCGGAGCCATGTCGTCACCTCTCGCCTCCACCATTTTCCTCCTGCTCCTCCCACTCTTCACCACCTCCTCTTCTTCTCCCACGTCACCTCTCCTCTCCTTTTCCCCTCCAGAAGGAGGCCTCACACATTTGGTGGTCCACAATAAGTCAGGTGAGATCTACCTGGGTGCCGTCAACTGGATCTACAAGTTGTCCAGCAATCTCACCAAACTACGCAGCCACGTCACCGGTCCCGTGACAGATAACCCTCGCTGTTACCCTCCGCCCGGCGTCCAATCGTGCCCTCACGAGCTGGTCCAGACCCCCAACATCAACAAACTTCTGCTGCTGGATGACGCCCACAACCGGTTGATCGCCTGCGGGAGTACTTTCCAGGGAATTTGCCAGTTCCTCCGCCTGGACGACTTGTTCAAACTCGGCGAACCCCACCACCGTAAGGAGCATTACCTCTCCAGCGTCGCCGAGTCATTCACCATGTCCGGGGTGGTGATCTCCCCGGACGCTCTCGGCGGGGGAGGGAAGCTCTTCCTCGGGACCCCCATCGACGGAAAGTCGGAGTATTTCCCAACTCTGTCCAGCCGCAAACTGATGTCCAACGAGGAGAACGCAGACATGTTCAGCTTCGTCTACCAGGATGAGTTTGTGTCCTCGCAGTTGAAGATCCCATCAGACACGCTCTCCAAATTCCCGGCCTTCGACATCTACTACGTCTACGGCTTCAACAGCGAGCAGTTCGTCTATTATTTAACGTTGCAGCTCGATACCAAACTGACTTCGCCCGACGCCGGCAGCGAGCAGTTTTTCACCTCCAAGATTGTCCGGCTGTGCGTGGACGATCCCAAGTTCTACTCCTACATCGAGTTCCCCATTGGCTGCACCAAGGACGGTGTGGAGTACCGCTTGATCCAGGATGCTTATTTGGCCCGACCGGGCTCCCGTTTGGCTCAATCGCTTGGCATTCAAGAACACGAAGAAGTTCTTTTTGCTGTATTTGCCCAAGGCCAGAAGAACAGAGCCAAGCCACCCAAGGAGACGGCTTTGTGCCTGTTCACAATGAGACAGATAAAAGAGAAGATTAAAATAAGGATTCAGTCGTGCTACAGTGGAGTCGGGATCCTCTCCCTGCCTTGGTTGCTCAACAAGGAGCTATCCTGCATCAACTCGGTAAGTGTTTGAGCTCCATTATTGCACCCATTCACACCCTGCTTCTTTGTCCAGGTGCCCCCTTTGACTGAAATCATTCTTAGTTCCTACGTTAGCTCGGTGAAGAGCACACAAAACCACCAAGGTAGCCGTGAACACCGTTTTTTAAAACTCTTAATCATTTGATCTAAGTGAAGGACAAATAGAAAATGTTAACAACCCTCTAAATCAGGGGTGTTGTAACTACTGTATTTTCTCGCATATAAGCCGTATTTATAAGTAAAAAAAAAAGATTGAATCAAGGGTCCGGCTTATATGTGCACAAATTAGTAAAGCAAAACAAATGGCTCCCACGATCTCAGCCAACGGGAAACTCACTCCACTACTATGACGAGAAGAAATAACTCCCAAAATACAGTCGTACCTCTACTTACAAATGTCTGGAATTTTTTAAAAGAATTCCCAAAATACAGCCGTACCTCTACTTACGAATTTCTGGACATTTTTAAAATAATTCCCAAAATACAGTTGTACCTCTACTTACGAATGGTCTGGAAATTAAGTTAAAATAATTCCCAGAATACAGTCGTACCTCTACTTACAAACGTCTGGAATTTTTTAAAATAATTCCCAGAATACAGTCGTACCTCTACTTACAAATGTCTGGTAAATGTTCAAATAATTCCCAAAATACATTCGTACCTCTACTTACGAATGGTCTGATGGTCTGGAAATTATTTAAAATAATTTCCAAAATACAGTCATACCTCTACTTACGAATTTCTGGATTTTTTAAAATTAATTCTCAAAATACAGTCGTAATTCTACTTACAAATGTCTGGAATTTTTTAAAATGATTCCCAAACTACAGTCGTACCTTTACTTACGAATGTCTGGAAATTATTTAAAATAATTCCCAAAATACAATCGTTCCTCTACTTACAAATGTCTGGAAATTATTTAAAATAATTCCCAAAATACAGTCATACCTCTACTTACGAATGTATGGAAATTTTTAAAATTCCCAGAATACAGTCGTACCTCTAGTTACAAATGTCTGGAAATGTTTAAAGTAATTCCCAAATACAGTCGTACCTCTACTTACAAATGTCTGGTAATTTTTAAAATAATTCTCAAAATACAGTCATACCTCTACTTACGAATATCTAGAAATTATTTAAAATAATTCCCAAACTACAGTCTTACCTCTACTTACGAGTGTCTAGAAATTTTTCAAATCCCCAAATATAGTTGTACCTCTACTTACGAATATCTGAAAATTATTTAAAATAATTCCCCAAATACCTCTACTTACAAATATCTTAGTGCAAAATTTTCAGGTTAAGAAAACAGCTCTGGAACCAACAAATTTTGTATCTTGAGTTACCACTGTATCTGCTTTTCGCCATGGCTTTTCTTGTCCCTCATAGTCGAACATTTATGTGCGCCCTGTCTCCTGATGAATTATTCAACTGGTCTCACCTCCTGTTATTCAGTCGATTCACCGTAACAGCCTGCTGTAAATCTCTGAACTACTTTGCACCCCTCTGTCCCCTCTTCTGCTCTTCCTGGCCCGCCATTCTCCCCCAGCGTCTTCCAATCCAGACTCGTCATTCGCACTAAGACTTCTTTCATTTCGCCGGTCCATTCAAGCTCCGTCTTTTTTGTCTCTTCCAACCATTTTTTTTTAACCTCGACCCCTCTTATCTTGAATATTGTAAACTTAAACATCCTTCCTGCTATCTCCAGTCGATTCCCTTCGTTTTGTACCTCGCTCTCGTCACGGTTTCTGCAGCCACTCGTTCCGTCTGACCTCGTCTTGACTTTTCGTTGAGTGATGAGGTAAAGAATGACTTAGTGTGTAAACCGTGGCTCCGATGTGATCGCAAAACGCAAAGCGGGGGAGAACAGCTGATGCAACTAAAGAGGAGTGGATTGATGGAGATGGGAAGGAAAGGAGGAAGCATATCGAAGGCGACGAGGTTACCGATGCTGAATTATTGTTGCCAGAGCGGGATGAGGGATTGAATGTAAAATAGATGCGCAAAGAAAGACGCCGTAAAAGATGAGAATGATTTCAGATTTTGCTTTTTTTCCTCACAAATCAGAGCCGATCTTTGATATTTTTTTTTACTTCTCATGTAAATGGACCATTGCAATGACCCATAACGTGTTTCATTAGTTTTTTTAATTGAATTGTATGCTTTTATTGTCATTATGCAAGCATAATGAGATTCAAAGCTTCACCACGTAGTGCACAAATAACAGGAACAAACAGAGTCCACATATGTCAAAGTGGCGGCCCGGGGGCCAAATCTGGCTCGCCGCATCATTTTGTGTGGCCCGGGAAAGTAAATCGTGAGTGCCAACTTTCTGTTTTAGGATCAAATTAAAATGAAGAGTATAGATGTATATTAAATTTCCTGATTTTCCCCCTTTTTAAATCAATAATTGTAATTTTTCTATCCATTTTTTTCTGTGTTTTAAGTTCAAAAATCTTTTTGCAAAATCTAAAAATATATATAAAAAGCTAAAATAAAATTGTTTTAGATCTATAAAAAACTGAATATACAGGGCTTTTAATCCATTTATAAAAAAAATCTAAATATTATATCTAAAATGGTCCGGCCCGCATGAAATCAATTGACGTTAATGTGGCCCGCGAACCAACCCGAGTTTGACACCCTTGAAATAGACAAATAAATAATAAATAAATAACAAGTAGTCAACAACATAAGTAGGGAAGTGCACAAATAACAACAAACCAACAAACAAACAGATAATGATCAATAAATAATAATAAATAAATCAATAAATAGGTAATACATGCTCTCTATACTAAACATGGGTGGCCTGCTCACAGTGTGGAGTTTGCATGTTCTCCCCCAGGCTTGCGTGGGTTTTCTCTGGGTATTCCGGTTTCCTCCCACATCCCAAAAAACATGCCTGCTATGCTAGCTGGTTGAACACTTAAATTGCCTAATCTGAGGTATGATTGGTTGTCTTTTGTCTACTTGTGCCCTGCGATTGGTTGGCCACTGATTCAGGTCATGTCAGTAGTTCGCTGAGATAGGCTCCAAACCAAGACTAAGCGGCTCAGAAAATGAATGAATGAAATCACGGTGAGCTTTAAAAAAATAAAATGGTAATTGCCTTGTATATTTTGACCTGAATATTTTTTTATTTCTTTATCTAGTCGCATATAAGCCTTATTTGTAACTCAAAAAAATGATGACTCAATCAAGGGTACGGCTTATACGCGCACAAATTAGACTTGACATGTACGAAACTGCAAGGTGACAAAGACGAACCGCCATGACGCCATGACGCCATGACGCCATGACGCCATAATGCAAGACAATGCGGCCGATACGGTCATTTATTTCAAAATAGAGAAAAGATAAACAGATAAAACGCTAAACAAAATGTATTTTGACGTCTGAAAATCAAATTCAAGAAAAACAAACACCAAAGTGACAAAGACGAAATGCCTTAACGCCGATACGGTCATTTATTTCAATATAAAAGTCACACATTTGTACTCTCCATTAAAACCATGAATATGGAGGTGAAAATTGTGAATCAGGGGGCGGCTTATACGCGAGAAATCCTAAAATTCAACGCTTTTAAGGCAATTTTAAGAGGACGGCTTATAGGCGTAGACGCTCAACATGCCAGAAAATACGGTATTTCATTTGCTCGCGAAGGGTGACATGGAATATTTACGTCTCTTTCACGGGGCCAATGGTGATGTGCTACCTGCATGTGGCCTTGTAGTCTGAAGCGTATGCGCGTGCTTGCAATTATGCAAATGAGCATACAGTTACATGATTGTCCTTTACGACCATCTGTCGTTTTGCCTGCAATCGATCAAGGTCGTGTCACAGGCATTCGCTCTGGGACGTGTTTGTGATGAATTTATCATCTTAAAGGCATGTTGTGTGTTTCCCGACGAGAGTGCTTACCTCTGTTGTCGTGTCAGCTGGAAACTCATTCCAGCCCATTGCGAGCCAGATACAAGGTCGTGTTGAGTCAGGAAAACTTCTTTTAATTTTTGGATCCATCAAGACTGGCCTTGCTTTAAAGAATTTAACATCTTTTATTACCATATTTTCTTGCATATTTTTCGTTCAAAAAATGATGACTGGATCGAGGGGACGACATATTAAAGATACACGAAACGCCATAATGCAAGACAATGCGGTCGATATGGTCATTTATTTCAAAATAGAGAAAAGATAAACGGATAAAACGCTTAAATAAATTTATTTTGACGTCTATGAATGAAATTCAAGAAAAACGTATTTTGTATAAAACGTGAAAAACTCACTTGTGCCTGCCATTGGTCGCTCAAGGCGCCACCATCTTACCTTGGGATGACAAACTAGACCGCTACAGACACACTTCCTGGTTGTACTGCTCACATGACTTCCTTTTTGAATTTGTCTACGTGCAGGCAACACCCTTTCAGAATGTGCAATCCAGCAGACGATCCTTTCAATTTATACGGTATCTCAAAAATACGTGTGATAATTTTTCTTAATGTTTTCCCTTCAAAGTAAAATCCCTATTAAAACCATGAATATGGAGGTGGAAATTGTGAATCAGGGGCCGGCTTATACGGGAGAAATTGTAAAATTCAACGAATTTAAGGCAATTTTAAGTGTACGGCTTATACGCGGAGGCGGCTAATATGCGAGAAAATATGGTAGTACCTTTTTATTTTCCGGCAATAATTCGGAATGGTTGGGCTTTCACTTAAAGTATTGACTTCTAGATTGTCCAACTAGCCTACCATACATGTTTATTTTGGAATGTGGGAGGAAACCGGGGTAACCGGAGAAAACCCACGCAGGCCCGGGTAGAACATGGAAACTCAATTGTCTTCCATAATCCATAAGATTTTCACAATATCAATTATTAGCTCACTAAATCTGAGCTAAACATTAGCAAACGGTTATTTAGTATTCCTTTTAAATCGGTATTGGCATCAGCCTTTGAAACTCCCCTATTGGTCGACATCTATTTACAATTAAAACGTCGCGTAGCTATTTCTTGGAGGTTTATTTCCAGCATTTATCAAATCTTTCACTCAAATGCAAATGTGCATTAAATTTAACTGTTTTGATTTAATCCAAAGTGCATCTTTTGCTTCCACAAACTAACAGGTCTGTGTTTTTTATTTTTATATTTCTCTATTTTAAATTTCACAATCTGAGTGAGTAGGTAACTTGCTCACATTTTGGGAATATTTTACAAAAGACTTGATTTTGTTATTTCACACTTGATAGTGTGCTGGGACTCCAGAGATCCAAATATTTATAAAGCGTACATGCAATTAAAAAGTAAATTGAAGTGATCTACTTGGGGACTGCAAATGTAAATTAGCATCCCTGCTAATACGCTAATATTCAAATGATTCCATATAAACACAATACTAATTTCCACACCACCTTTTACATGAGAGATTAATGCCCCATGAAATCCAACGTTTTATTTCAGTTATCAATCCATTAGTGCCGCCGACTGCAGCTGCTTTATTTGGCGGTCTTATAATATCGGTGGACCACCGACTATTGAGTATAGTTGAGTTAAGACGAGTGGTTAGCGCGACAGCCTCATCGTTCTGCGGTCATGGGTTCGATCCCTGGTCGGTTCTCGCTGTGTGCAGTTTGCATGTTCTTGTTCATGTTTTTTATGGGTACTCCGGTTTCCTCCCACATCACAAAAACATACATGCTAGGCTAGCTTTTTTTGTTATCTGGCTGAATACTAAATTGTCCCCTACCTTTGATTGGTTGTCTCTATCTCCTGCGATTGGCTGGCCACCGATTCAGGGTGTCTGTAGTTAGCTGGGATAGGCTCCATCAACCCTGCGAGACTCGTGAGGATAAGCGATTCAGAAAATGAATGAACGAAACGTTTTATCAGGAAGTTGGCACGGATCGCATTCAAGACAACTAAAGTATCTCAATGCAAAGGCGACGAGATGGGAAGTTTTTCATTGGTGGGAAATCGGAATTCTTTAATTCAGCTCCACAACTGTGCAAACATTCGTCTGTCTATAACATGTCAAACTCATTTTTTTTATCTAGGCTGCCATGATTAATCGATTAATGAATTGACAGCTTCTCCGATCGTGATGATTGATAGATCATTTTCAGACATTCAACTTAGAAAAATCTGCAATTATTGATATAAAAGGGAAAATCGGGAAATATAATATACAGTGGTACCTCGACATACGAGTGCCCCGACATACGAGCAATTTGAGATACGAGTAAAATTTTGAGCAAATATGTATCTTGAGATACGAGACAAATTTTGATATACGAGCAGACAGCGGACGCGAGCGGCTGCTCAAAAGAACATCATGGCCACTGTCTTTTCCATCGCAACTCCCTCGTGTAATGTCTCTACGAGCACTGGGCGGAGCCTTGCATTTTTTTTTTACATTTTTTTTTTCCCGTTAGTCAGTGCAAATGGCGTATATACTACTTCTCGTGGGCAAGTGGTCGTGCGTTATCCTATTGTGAGGACATTTGTGTGCATCATTTTCGGAATATTTTGAAGGGAATACAAAAGCAAACAACCCTCGATAGGTTGCGTCTGAAAGTCAGGGTGGAGGCGGGGCTAATAGAGCCAACCCGGGAGAAAAAAGGTATTAAAATGTCAAACAAAATTAGAATTAAGTTTAGTGTAAGGTTAGATTAAACATATTTTTAGTGTGTCTGCATCCTAATCCAAGTTCATTTAAATTTGTTTATGTTATGTTACAAGCGCGTTGCCGTGCAAAATGTTTCCCCCTCTCTCTGTCCTCTGAAATCTAATTTTAGTACTATTAAACACATTTTAGTACTATTAAACTACTATTTATGTGTTACTTTGTTAATAGATGGCGAATTAGAACAAATCAAAATGTTTTTCCAATCCAATATCCTGTTTTTGGTGTTTTTCAGAGGGTTGGAACTAATTAATTTATTTTTAGTTCATTTCAATGGGAAACGTTCATTTGAGTTACGAGTAAATCGACATACGAGCTCAGTCCCGGAACGAATTAAGCTCATATCTCGAGGTACCACTATACATTTATAATCTTCATTTGAATTTGATCATAAAACTGAAAGTCGGCACTCATCATTTACCTTCTCGGGCCTCCCAAAATGATCCGGCGGACCACCACGTTGACACCTGGGATCTATAATATGTGCGCTAGCAAGAATCCACTAAATTACCCGCACTTGGTTTAAAAAGTGTAAAAACACGCCAGTCTACCAGATCGGCAAAAGTATTTCTTTAAACCAATTTCAAAAAGGCTAAAAGACGCCGTCTTTCAAGGACAAATAGAGCCACCCACAACATAGCGCTGTGAGAAGTAATGATGCTTGTGATGCATTCCTATTATTCTTCGGAGATTGAAATATCTCGCTGTAACGTTGTCTCCATTTTGAAGGGCATCCTGTTCTTGGGACTGACTGTTCACGCAACTTATTTTTGAAAAATGCTTCCTATCGAAACCTTTTTGCAATCTGGTCTAACGTAAGAGTGCTGATTATTCCACCAAAAATGCTAGCGAGTGAGTTGTAACACTTTGATTGCTCACAGGGTCGCCGTTTAATTAACATTTATTCCATTAAATCTTTGTGGCTTTTCAATTCAAGTCGCGGCAACATAAAGGTAAAGATTCACTATGTACTTATTCTTCGGAATTTGTACATGAAGTTAATTACATCTCCCAGTACTACCGTAATGATCCCCATTAAACGAGTTCATTCGTTATTTGATGCAATGTTTCTCTGACAAAATTTGAGTAGATTATCTTTTCCAATAGAGGGCAGTATTGAGAGTATCTGAAGTAACGTTTCTTTTTCACAATAAAAGTCGCAACAGGCAAATAATACACAATGAACGAAAAAAATAATGGAGTAACTCACATTTTTGTAGGTATAATTTATTCTTTTATGAGAAATCAAGGACAAACATCCGTTAAAGTAACAATAGTAAAATGGAGGACAAGCTAAATGGCTAATCTGTTAGCACTTTTTTCAGATAACTGGAGCCAAAGAAAACATTTATAAGTCATACCTGAGTAATAGTCGAAAACTTCAGACTTTAAATACTAATAATCGGACATAGGCTTTGTCGTCATCATCAACAACAAAAGCCTAATTGTCATCATACCCAGAAACTGCGTATGACGAAATTGGTAGTACTTCTCCATAAGGTGCGTTTTCTCGGCAAAAGACCCAAATAAGTGATAATTTCGGACTCGTAATTTGGCATTCTGCCGTTATGGATACATCGCATCCCCCCCGAGCGGATCACTTACCTCTCACTGTCTTTCACTTACCTTCAGTCAGCCAGTAGGGGGCAGATCACCGCCTAAAAGTCTTTTTATATTACCTCACCCCGAAGTTATTACACAGAAGGGATTGTGCGTTTTGTTACCGCAAGTTTAGAGTCCTGATGAATGTGGGGGAAAAACTGTCCTTAAGCCTATTTATCCGTACTTTGTGGGAACTATAGCGTCTCCCAGAGGGCAGCAGCTGGAACAGATTTTGACCAGGGTGGTATGGGTCCCCGATGATGTTCCTGGCTCTGCTGAGGTAACTAATACCATATTTAATACCATATTTTCCGCACTAAGACACAAATAAAAGCCTTAAATTTTCTGAAAAGCGGCCTTATATTTGAAACTAATTTTCAGATGACCTGGATTTGAACCCAGGACCCAGAGCTGTGAGGCAGGCGTGCTAACCACTTGCTTCACCGAACTGCCCACAAAACATTATCAAGTAATTCAGATTATTTTAGTAAAAACAAAAATCAGGAGGACTCCAGAAAGTCTCATGGAAAAATATTCAAAATCTCCAAAATGATCCTTACAACCACATACCCTGGATTTGAACCCAAAACCCCAGAACTGCGAGGCAGGGGTGCTAAACACTCAGGCACCGCGCCGCCATTTGTCCTCAAAAAGTTGTTCAATTTCTCCGCCGCCTGGTTCCTTTGACTTTTTGGGTCTTTTGCAAGTTTCTTTTGTGTGACGGGCGGGGTTGAAATGACATGTCCGTCCGTCCGTCCCTGCTGCCTCCTCACGTTGCCTCGTTATTGCAAAGAGGCCAGTGTTGCTCTGCTGGGAGTTAAAGTGCTGGGTGACCTTCGCCGGCTGTGGGCTGCCATCCAGCGCTACAGCTCTTTAAGCGGGCAGACCCGGCTGCAATGTTACCCACGCGGAATGTCAAATGAGACTTATTCACAAACGGCCCATACTCTCCGTCTCTGTGGACGTCTATTTGCGAACAGGCCCGTTTTTCCGCTCAAGTGTTGGTCTTTAAAAAAAAATACAAGTGGATGTCAATGATCGTTTCCCATTGTTTTATTTATTCCGGAATACAGTGGTACCTCGACATACGAGTGCCCCGACATACGAGCAATTTGAGATACGAGTAGAATTTTGAGCAGATATTTATCTTGAGATACGAGTAAAATTTTGATATACGAGCAGACAGCGGACGCGATTGGCTGCTCATAAGAACATCATGGCCACTGTCTTTCCCGTCACAACTCCCTCGTGTAATGTCTCTACGAGCACTGGGCGGAGCCTTGCATTTTTTCAGTGTTTTTCTTCCCGTTAGTCAGTGTGAATGGCGGAGCAATCGCTAATACGAGAGGAGTATATACTACTTCTCGTTGGCAAGTGGTCGTGCGTTAACCTATCGCGAGGACATTTGTGTGCATCATTTTGGGAATATTTTGAAGGGAATACAAACTCAAACAACCCTCGATAGGTTGCATCTGAAATTCAGGATGGAGGCGGGGCAAATCGAGCCAAGAATTGTATCAAAATTTAAAACTAAATTAGAATTAAGTTTAGTGTAAGGTTAAATAAAACTTATTTTTTAGTGTCTGCATCGTGATCCAAGTTCATTTAAATTTGTTTATGTTATGTTACAAGCGCGTTGCCATGCAAAAAGCACCCCCCCTTCCCCCCTTCTCCCCCCCTTTCCCCTTCACGAAATCCGTCTAATTTTACTACTATTAAACACATTTCAGTACTATTAAACCACTAGTTATTGTTACTTTGTTAGTAGATGGTGAATTAGAACAAATAATGTTTTTCTAATCCAATATCCTGTTTTGGGTGTTTTTTTTAAAGGGTTGGAACGAATTAATTTGTTTTGAGTTCATTTCTATGGGAATCGTTCATTTGAGTTACGAGAAAATCGACTTACGAGCTCAGTCTCGGAACGCATTAAGCTCGTATCTCAAGGTACCACTGTATTATGTTGTATATAAATAAGTGGCCAACATAATAACTTCTTATAATTAGTCTTCAACATGGGTACATGGTACAAAGTGACTAAAGTGGCTAGCAAAAAGTCTTGATTAGCGTTTATGTATATGTATATGAGTTTAGTAGATGACAAATTAGAACAAATAGAAATGTTTTTCCATTTCAATATCCTGTTTTGGGTGTTTTTTTCAGAGGGTTGGACCGAATTAATTTGTTTTTAGTTCATTTCTATGGGAAACGTTCGTTTGAGTTGCAAGTAAATCGACATACGAGCTCAGTCTCGGAACGCATTAAGCTCGTATGCCGAAGTACCACTGTATTTTCCTTCTCATTTACCTTTGCTGTTAATATTTATCGCTGTTGACGCCTACTGGATTGCAGTCTGTTTTGTGGCATTTTTTTGTAGACACTTAAACATCCTAGCAGTTGATTCGTGTTTACGTGCATGAGAAAACAGGTTGGTTATTGTTTTCATATGTTATTGCTTCATTCCCTCCATGTTGCTCTTATTTAGCTCTTCAGTTTCATTAGAGTTGTTCCGCGCCACGAGGGACGGATCACCCACTTTGCGTCGAGATTCGGACCTCCCGGGTGGGAAAACCACGGCTGGGTTTACGTCATGCAGCGAAAATTTACATTTGTTTTTACCCACGGGGATGCTGTTTAGAGAAGAGGAAATGTGAACAGCACATTTTTTACCATCAAGCTAGTAAACATGTAAATATAACCGTGGAACAACAACACGTCAGGACAATTAACCCTTAGACAATAATGTCATATCTTAAAGAAACATTACATTTTTTGAAAGATGCTGCAATTTAGATGAGTACATGAAAAAAAATTGAAAAAAATTGGATGTGACTCTTGTCACAAATATTTGGAGTCAATCTTATTTTGAAAGTTTGTCAAGAAATTCATTGCAATCCAATGCAAAAGTTAGAGCAAGGGTGTCAGACTCGGGTTGGTTCGCGGGCCGCTTTAACGTCAACTTGATTTCACGTAGGCTGGACCATTTTAGATATAATATTTAGATTTTTTTATTATAAATGGATTAAATGAACTGGATTAAAAGCCTTGAATATTCAGTTTTTTTATAGATCTAAAACAATGTTTATTTCTGCTATTTTTAATATATTTTTAGATTTTACAAAATGATTTTTGAACTAAAAACACAGAAAAAATTGATGAAAAAATTACCATTATTGATTTAAAAAGGGGAAAATCATGAAATTTAATATACATCTATACTCTTCATTTGAATTTGATCCTAAAACAGAAAGTCGGCACTCATGATTTACTTTCCCGGGCCACACAAAATGATGAGGCGGGCCAGATTTGGCCCCCCGGCCGCCACTTTGACACACGTGAGTTAGACTTTGATTTCTTGATGAAAACTTGAAGCTTTGTGAAACTTGTATGAGCTTTTTTAATTACGTATAAGCCGTAACCTTAAAATTGCCTTAAAATCGTTGGATTTTACAATTTCTCTCGTATAAGCCGCCCCCTTATTCACAATTTCCCCCCTTCATATTCATGGTTTTAATCGGGAGTACAAATGTGTTACTTTGAAGGGGCTTTTTCATGTTTTATGCAAGATACGTTTTTTTCTTAAATTTCATTCATAGATGTCAAAATAAATTTTGTTTAGCGTTTTATCTTTTTATCTTTTCTCTACTTTGAGATAAACGACCGTATTAGCCGCATTCTTATGGTGTTTCGTCTTTGTCACCTTGCAGTTTCGTGCATGTCAAGTCTAATTTATGCACATATAAGCCATACTCTTGATTCCTTCATCTTTTTTGTTAAAATACGGCTTATATGCGAGAAAATACCGTACTTAACTGACCGAGACTGGTTTTACATACTTTTTTTCAATCCAATTTGCTATTTTATATACCTGTAGGAAACCATAAAAATGCATGACAATAGTACAGTCCATTTCGGTTACAATTGTTTGTTTTATTTTTTTAGCACTTTTTTTTTTACTCAAAACAGTTTCATGATAAAATATTTTTTTATCAGTAATTTCCCTTATTATAGAGAATTGCCCACCTATAAACATTCTAATGACTTCCCTTGTTACATATGGAAGTTTGTGCCCTGTGATATTTTTGGTCTCAAAATGAGATTTGCGTTTTTCCTGTGAAATCTTCCTAATTTTGTAGATGATTCTCATCAGAACGATTTATGAATGGCGCCTGTTAAGCTTTTTTTTTTTTATTGAACAATGTTGTTCATTGTGAACTGGAGCGCGTGACAGGATGGATTAATGGCCACTAATGGCTTGCGAGCGTCAGCTTGTTGTGGATTTTCAGTATTTCAGAGCTTAGGACTCCAAACGCATTTTCTTTTGAACGCTTACCACAAGTTCTTGCTAAACAAAGATTTAGTTTTTCTAAACTTCACTCTTTATCTGCTAAAAAAGTGAATCGGAAAATATTGAAGTCAGTATTTGCACTGTTGGTGTGTATATTTGTGTAGTTATTTGTGCTCCCCATTTACCAAATACTCATTCATTCATTTTCTGAAGTGCTTATTGTCACAAGGCTCGCGGGGGGTGCTGGATGAACGAATGGTGACAGCTGCTTGTGAAGTGATGCATTGATCTTGGACACTTCAAGCATGTCGCTTGAATTTGGCATATTTTACTATTGGATGTGATGTGTTTTATTCGTTTATTCGTCTTCTGAACCTTTTATCCTCACAAAGGTCACAGGGGTGCCAGAGCCTATCTCAACTAACTACAGGCACCTGGGGGTGGCACCCTGAATTTGTGGCCAGCTAATCGAAGGGGAGAATGAAGCAAACGACCAATCACACAAATACCTAGGTTTTTGTCACAAGGCTCGCGGGGGGTGCTGGATGAACGAGTGGTGACCGCTACTTGTGAAGTGATACATTGATCTTGGACACTTCAAGCATGTCGCTTGAATTTGGCATATTTTACTATTCGATGTGATGTGTTTAATTCGTTCATTCGTCTTCTGAACCCTTTATCCTCACAAAGGTCACAGGGGTGCTGGAGCCTATCCCAGCTAACTACAGGCACCTGACGGGGACACTCTGAATTTGTGGCCAGCCAATTGCAGGGGAGAATGAAGCAAACGACCAATCACACAAATACCTAGGGCGAATTTAACATAAAATTAGCCTAGCATGCATGTTTTTGGAACGTGGGAAGAAACCAGAGTACCTGGAGAAAACCCACGCAAGCCCATGGAGAATATGCAAGCTCCACATAGTGAGGGCCGACCGGGGATCGGTCCCTCAACCCCAGAACTAGCACCAAGACAAAAATGTGTAGTTGCAAATGTACATAGCTGCATTGTTGCACCTTTGTGTTACATTTTAGCGTACACGCTTCTTGGTGACAGCAGATTGAGGCTCGCACTTTTGGATGAGCTCCCGTAATGGTCTGTTGTAATTGGATTAGGGCTGTCAGAAGCGGTTTTAGTTGCGATTACACAGATTACGCTCTGCTGTGCTCGGATGGGCACCGCCACTTTAAGAGCATCATCTGCTTTTCGTTACAGTACATCGAACAATTTGGCTAAAGTGAAGCTATAATGCAAGATATAATGAACTGTCATTTCTGTTTCTGTCCATGAACGAGAGAGGGCCTGACTCAGTGTTTTCTATTTATTATTATTATTTTTTTCATCAAACCCATCCAAGCATTTCTTTAAGGATTACGATTTGTAAACAGTGTTGGAAAATCGTCCAAAAGCTCTTATTCACAAAGTTTAAACTGCTCAATATATCATAAAATAGTTGAGAAACACTCTTAAGTAATGAATTCATATCTATTACTTTGTGGTCATCGTATTTGGTTCATATTATTATTATAATTTTTTTAAAGTGATAGCCACAACTATTTCCAGTCAAGAAAAATAATACATTTTTACAAAAGCAAGGTGAATATGAACAAACTAGATATGTAAACAAGGAATAGCAAGATTAAGAAATAATTCAGGATTTATTTTGGGGATCTAGGCGAGGTAGATGATCTTTAAAACCTCCTGACTACTGATGGATTGTGTTAATCAGCTCGAAATATTTAACCTCAGTCTCAGTCTTCAGAAGATCCCCACCTTGTGGACTTCCTGTGTGTGGCTCCATTTTTTTTACCTAGGTCTACAATGTCTTCTGTGTCTGTCTTGCTACTGCAACCAAGGAAATTTCCCATATTTGAAATAAAGTTCTAATCTAATCAAATTTTCACACACATCTGCCTGAAGCTTTCCGTTTTCATCGTATTTCCTTTCCGCGAATCTCTTTGTTTTTTCCACAATGGTTGCGGGGGTGCTGGAGGGACTCTCACAAAACTACAGGCAGTCGGCGGCGGACACCTTTCATCGCTTGCCAGCCAATCACAGAGCCTTTTCCCTATTTACTGTCCCTATTTTACTCCATCAAAACACCTGCCGAAATAAGCCTTCATACGAATCTTAAACGGCAAGCGTCCAATCATCCAATTGAACGTTGAGCTCATCTAAGTTTACTTGTTGTCTGATGAAGTCTGCACTCTTTAATTTCCTCTCCAAAACATCTCCCCTAAGCTATTCCCCTGATGTAATCATATTGATCCCATCAAGCCTGATCAATCAACCTCCATCTTGACTTTGACTTTTCGGTGGCAGTGTCTCTAATCTCTATATAGTAGAATAAAAATGCCTTTAAAAAAACAGTATGGACCCGTACATGAAATTTACAGTCAATCTAGAATTTTCGTAAGCAGCAGAACGTACAGTTTACTGAAATCTATAATACAGCATGTACATTTTCAACGAAACTGGACAGTCCTTTTCTTTGAACCCCCCCGAACTGTGAGGCCGGGTACACGGTCGATTGGTCGCCATTTTTTTGGTCGCCGGTCTTTTGGTCGCCCGGAAGGTAAGTGATAATTACCATTTAAATCGTTGCTCAAATTCCCTAAATACAAACTGTGAATTACTATTTAGTCCTACTTAATGCCCTGGTAATTATTAGGCTAAAGAAAAGCTCCAAATTTCCCGTACTTTTATTGTGTTTTGTTGGAGAACCTGTTAAGACCCTGACTGACGTAGCTTCTTAAAGGGACAACGCATGTACCGTATTTTCACGACTATAAGGCGCACCGGATTATAAGGCGCACCCTCAATGAATGACACATTTTGATTTTTTTCCCCATATATAAAGCACACTAGATTATAAGGCGCCCTGTCTATTTTGGAGAAAATTTAAGACTTTTAAGTGCACCTTATAGTCGTGAAAATACGGTACATACAAACACGTCGGCTCAGTGAAACTGCTCATGGCCATTGTTGACTTTTATTGATGCGTAGACCGTGTTGTTTTACCTTGTTTTGTCGCCGGTCTTTTGGTCGTCGGTCTTTTGGTCGCCCGTTGTCGGGCCCCGACCGCGACAACGGGCGACCAAAAGACCGGCGACCAATCGATCGCACACGACGGCAACCACCCAGTCACCGGCCGCCTAACTAGTTTCCAAATGACCCTAAAAACTAGCTATTATTTGCCCCCATGCTTTACGAGAGATAAATCCTGCCTTTTTTTGCGCCAAACTAAAAAATAAACATTACGGCTATGGCTATGTCAGCACTACGGGGAGGGGGGGGGGCTTCCCTTTCTTTGTGGCGTCGCGCTTTGCCACTTTGGAACTTTTTACACTGGACCGCCGTTAGTGTTAAAAGGCCTTAACGCTGCATCACACCGATGTGAGCGTTTTTGTCAAGTTGAATAATGCACTCAATTATGTCTTTGAATGTCCTTTCGAATATAGACTGGAGTAGAGAGCGGAATCTGGCAACGCGCACAATACTCTGGCTCGTGTCCAACTATTTGCGGCGAGCTGGCACGGCGAGCGGAGAACAGAACAAACCGGGTTGGTCTTTGGTTCTCCCCAATGAGCTGATATCTGCTCTTTAATTGGTTGCTAATGAGGGCAATTTGTGTGTGTGTGGGTGGGTGGACGGGTATGTGCGTTGGTTTTGTGTTTGTGTGTGGAAAAGGAAGACTATGTTTGCACATGTGTAACAGGGCGGGGGGTGCAACAGGGATGTTAAACATCTGTCTAGCAGATGGGGGCACTTGAGGCTTTGAGCGGCTTAAACACGCGCTTACGAGGACACACATGCTAAAATACACGCCGGCGTGGAATTTAACGTTTGTGTAAGCGCTATATTTGTGAAGGGAAACGGATGAAAGTGTGTATGGCTTCGACGAGACATTCACAAAATGTATAGTGACTACAAAAGGGAATTTGTCAGCCAGGTCTGCCGTCATTTAGCGTCAAGAGGCTATCCGTACCTTAAAACTATGCTACATCACATAATGTAGTAATATGATTGATTGGAGGAATCCGTACATACTGCTGCTGACAAAAGTTATACCTTTCACGTTCTTGAACATACTTTTTTTTAAAAAAAGGCATAAGAGGATATCCACAACGTAAAGACTAAGCCATATCACACAGTATACAAATATGATAGATTACAGTAATTGGACATACTGCTGTTTACAAAAGTTCTAGCTGCATAATACCTTTCATGTTCTAGTCCATATTGGTTTTTTAAGGCATAAGAGGCTATTCACATGCTATATCACGCAATATACGAATACAGTCGTACCTCGACATATGAGTGCCCTGACATACGAGCAATTTGAGATACGAGTAAAATTTTGAGCAAATATTTGTCTTGAGATACGAGACAAATTTTGATATAGCCACTGTTTCTCTCCCCGCAACTCCCTCGTGTAATGTCTCTACGAGCACTGGGCGGAGCCATGCATTTGGGGTAGTGCGTTATCCTATTGTGAGGACATTTTTGTGCATCATTTTGGGAATATTTTGAAGAGAATACAAAAGCAAACAACCCTCGATAGGTTGCATCTGAAAGTGAGGGTGGAGGCGGGGCAAATAGAGCCAACCCGTGAGAAGAAAGGTATCAAAATTTCAAACAAAATTAGACTTAAGTTTAGTGTAAGGTTAGATTTAACTTATTTTTGAGTGTCTGCATCGTAATCTAAGTTCATTTAAATTTGTTTAAGTTATGTTACGAGCGCGTTGCCGTGTAAAAAGTCCCCCCCCCCTCTCTGTCTGTCTCTCTCCCCTCTGCAAAATCCATCTAATTTTAGTACAATTAAACACATTTTATTACTATTAAACCACTAGTTATTTGTTACTTTGTTAATAGATGGCGAATTAGAAGAAATAAAACATTTTTTCCAATCCAATATCCTGTTTTTGGTATTTTTTTTTTAGAGGGTTGGAACGAATTAATTTGTTTTTAGTTCATTCTTATGGGAAACGTTCGAAAATCGACATACGAGCTCAGTCCCTGGACGCATTAAGCTCGTATCTCAAGGTACCACTGTATTATGTTATTTATAAATAAGTGGCCAACAAATAAATAAATTCGTATAATTAGTCTTCAACATGGGTATATGGTACAAAGTGACTAAAGTGGCTAGCAAAAAGTCTTGATTAGCGTTTATATTGCATTATTATTGAAGTTAATTTAGAAAACCTTAATTAATCTCCGGCTTGCAGATCTATTAGCGCTGTTGTGGTCAGCAAAAAAAAAATGCAGCAAAAGTATCAAAAAGTACCAATACTAAAATGTGTCAATTACAAAAGTAATTGGTTAGTAAGCTGCAATCAACTGGTGTTTTATTATTATTTTCAATTCTGCTTACATATTTGGTCGCTTCACCCCTAAATATTTGAAGTGTAAAAATAAACCGACTTGAATCAGTTATCGGTCTGTGATGCGTGAGATCCGAGTGCAGCGGTCTGTGAAGGCCTGGAGCGCTTAAAAAAATAAATATAAATATGAATGTTTGATGGCCCAGATTTATTCCTACGAATTGGTTTACTGACCTAAATGCTTTACCTTTAAGAGGAGGGTCGTAAGGTGTGTTTGTGGGAAGCAAAAGTAGCTATCAGCAATTTTATGAGCATCCACATTTTGTAAGATGAACACGTTTACAGCTACTTTAATGAATAATAGCTACTCATGAAGTCAAATTTCATTTTTTTACTTATGTAGTATAAATAGGTTTCGAGTATTCGGTTGCTTTTCAGTTTCCCGAACATTTTTAATATTGTGACAATACTAGTACAGTGGTACCTCGAGATACGAGCTTAATGCGTTCCGAGACTGAGCTCGTATGTCGATTTACTCTTAACTCAAATGAATGTTTCCCATAGAAATGAACTATAAACAAATAATTTGTTCAAACCCTCTGAAAAAACACCCAAAACAGGATATTGGATTGGAAAAACATTTTTATTTGTTCTAATTCGCCATCTTTTAACAAAGTAACAAATAACTAGTGGTTTAATACTAGTAAAATGTGTTTAATAGGACTAAAATTAGACATTTTGCGTTGGTTATTGCACGGCAACGCGATCGTAGCATAACATAAACAAATTTAAATGAACTTGGATTACAATGCAGACACACTCAAAAATAAATGTAATCTAACCTTACACCAAACCAAATTGTAATTTTGTTTTAAATTTTGATACGTTTCTTCTCCCGGCCGGGTTGGCTCTTTTGGCCCCGCCTCCACCTTGACTTTCAGTCAATATCCAGGTTTGTTTGTTTGTATTCCCTTCAAAATATTCCCAAAATGATGCACACAAATGTCCTCACGATAGGATAACGCACGACCACTTGCCAACGAAAAGTAGTATATACTCCTCTCGTATTAGCGATCGCTCCGCCATTCGCACTGACTAACGGAAAAAAAACACTGAAAAAATGCAAGGGTCCGCCCAGTGCTCGCAGAGACATTACACGAGGGAGTTGCGACGGGAAAGACAGTGGCCATGATGTTGTTATGAGCAGCCAATCGCGTCCGCTGTCTGCTCGTATATCAAAATTTGTCTCGTACCTCAAGATAAATATCTGCTGAAAATTTTACTCGTATCTCAAATTGCTCGTATGTCGGGGCACTCGTATGTCGAGGTAACACTGTACTAACAATTTTGGCGTAAAAGAGAAGAGAAAACTCTTTTGTACGTGTAAAATATGACAATAGCAATGATTTGGCATCTCATTCAGACGACCTATTGTCATATCTGTTCCTGTTATTAAAAATGACTTGGGAGATATATTTTTTATGTTATGATTGGCAAATCCAAGACAGGACACATATATGTCAAAATAAAATATTGCTCCAAAGAGAGAACCACCTTTTTTCCTTTCCACCCACTTTAACGGACACCCGGCATTGCAAAAATCTACACTTCCAAATACTTGTCGGTTTGAATCATGTAGATTTGATGGTGCACAATAATGACCATAATAGAGTTGATGCGTACCTCCCAGAAAATTGCAGCAAGGTCAACGCTTCAGGCAACTCTCAGGAGTAAATCGAAAGTCTTTTTTTTTCTACATTGAATTTAATTAGTGTCAACAAGCACACCGTTGACCCTTTGTCTTATTCCATGTTTCTCCTCCTTGTCTCTCTTCCGCAGACTAGTCTCAGTGTCCCGTATTTCTCAACAGGCATTCATCATTCAAGACTTTAGCGCGCTGTAGGTGAATGTGTATGTGTGTTCGTGTGTGTGTGTGTTTATATGTGATGCCAGGGGCTACAACGTGACTATGTGCATTCAGTACATAGAAGGTCTTGGGCAAGGACAACACAGGGGACTCTGACCGTCTATCACCCCCAACAAACGAAACAAAAGTTGTTCATGGGTGTAATGACGCTATCTATGTATGGCTTGAGCTAGAAAAAATAGCAATGGGCTCATGGGAATAAGTGACAAAGTAACAGGGGAGCTGACTGTTTTTTATTTTTTATTTTATTTTTGACGCATTAACTCGAAGGTAATATCTTTAGTTGGCATTGTGAGTGTGAGTGAATATAAACATAGACACGGATCAAAATATACAGTGGTACCTCGACATACGAGCAATTTGAGATACGAGCAGTTTGAGATACGAGCAGTTTGAGATACGGGCAATTTGAGATACGAGCAATTGGAGATACGAGCAATTGGAGATACGAGCAATTGGAGATACGGGCAATTTGAGATACGAGCAATTTGAGATACGAGCCATTTTAGAGATACGAGCAATTTGAGATACGAGCAATTTGAGATACGAGCAATTTGAGATACGAGCAATTTGAGATACGAGCAATTTGAGATACGAGCAATTTGAGATACGAGTAAAATTTTGAGCAGATATTTATCTTGAGATACGAGTAAAATTTTGAGGAGATATTTATCTTGAGATACGAGTAAAATTTTGAGCAGATATTTATCTTGAGATACGGACAATTTGAGATACGGGCAATTTGAGATACGGGCAATTTGAGATACGAGCAATTTGAGATACGAGTAAAATGTTGAGCAGATATTTATCTTGAGATACGTGTAAAATTTTGAGCAGATATGTTTCTTGAGATACGAGACAAATTTTGATATACGAGCAGACAGCGGACGCGAGAGGCTGCTCATAAGAACATCATGGGCACTGTCTTTCCCGTCGCAACTCCCTCTTTGTAATGTCTCTGCGAGCACTGGGCGCAGCGTTGCATTTTTTTCAGTGTTTTTTTTCTCCCTGTTAGTCAGTGCGAATGGCGGAGCAATCGCCAATGCGAGAGTTATATATACTACTTCTCGTTGGCAAGTGGTTGTGCGTTATCCTATTGTGAGGACATTTGTGTGCATCATTTTGGGAATATTTTAAAGGGAAGACAAAAGCAAACAACCCTCGATAGGTTGCATCTGAAAGTCAGGGTGGAGGCCGGGCAAACAGACCCAGCCTGGGAGAAGAAAAGTATCAAAATGTCAAACTAAATTAGAATTAAGTTTAGTGTAAGGTTAGATTAAATTTATTTTTGAGTGTACCGCTTATCCTCACAAGGGTCCCGGACAACCAACCAATCACTCATAGCCAGGGGCAATTTCATCCTAAATTAGCTTAGCATGCATGTTTTGGGGACGTGGGAGGAAACCGGAGTACCCGGAGAAAATCCAATCAAGCCCGGGGAGAACATGCAAACTCCACACAGTGAGGACTCACCTGGGATTGAACCCTTGACCCCAGAACTGTGAGGCCAACGCCCTAACCCGTCTTTCACTGGGCTGCCGGTGAATTTTTTATTTATTTTTTTAATTAATATAAAATAGTTTGTGTGCTTGTTTACCAGACCAGAAACCATAAAGTCATCCCACACATTTTTCTGGTTGTGTCATACTATCACGGCAGTAATAGAGACAGATTGTGGGATTTTAAAAACATGCCCTTCGTCTTTTGTGTTGTTGCAGGGGGTGACGTCACCCCTCGTCTGATCTGAATGTACACAGGTGTGCGAATGTGCACTATGGTCACGCTAGAGTCCTGCTTTAATGAGTTTAATCTCAGAACTGCAGGCGCATAAATATTTTACTCTGTAACAAATTTGTGGTAAGATATTGTGAAATGCTGTGCTGAATCAGCCACTAACACTGGAAATGGCTGTTATTCCAAGGGAACAGCTATTAAAGCAAATTTCCGGCCATTTTGTTCCATTTTACGGAGTGTTTTCCCTCAAGTTAGTCATTAAAGTGAAGCTCTTGTCTTAAATCGTAACAACAAAATATGGTTTTAAGACCGAGACCTGTCTTGGGACTTGTCAACACTAGCCCAAGTGACTACAATTTATAATTTAGGGATGTCACAGAGGAAGTATTTGTCGCTCAAAAGAATGATGACTGAATCGAGGGTACGGCTTATATGCGCACAAAATTAGACTTGACATCCACGAAACACCATAACGCAAGATAATGTGGCCGTTACGGCCATTTATTTTAAAATAGAGAAAAAATAAACAGATAAAACGCTTAACAAAATGTATTTTGACGTCTACGAATGAAATTCAGGAAAAAAATAACCGTATCTTGCATAAAACATGAAAAAATTCACGTCATTTCTCGCTCAAGGCGCCGCCATCTTACCTAGGGATGACAAACTAGACCGCTATGGACACACTTCCTGGCTGTACTGCTCACATGACTACCTTTTTAAAATTTGTTTACGTGCAGGCAACACCCTTTAGGAATATGCAATCCAGAAGACGATCCTTTTGATTCATAAAGTATCTCAAAAATACCACGTGCGATGATTTTTCTTAAGATTTTCCCTTCAAAGTAACACATTTGTACTCCCTATTAAAACCATGAATATGGAGGTAAAAATTGTGAATCAGGGGGCTTCTTATACGAGAGAAATTTTAAAATTCAACGATTCTAAGGCAATTTTAAGGGTGCGGCTTATACGCGGATGCGGCTAATATGCGAGAAAATACGGTAATCATAATTCATTTGAACTGAACAAACAACTCATCCAGTTCAAATGGATTAGACGTCTCTTGTCGTCATGTAAATGTGTATTATTCATAGAAATATGACATTTCAACGCAAAGAATGCTAACGCTCCGATAACTGGCGGAGTGACAGTTATCCAATGGGGTAAAATGAAAAGTTGTGGCGTGCGTTGTGTGTAGAACTAGATTTTAAATAATGAAATTGGCCCCTGTGGCTGAAAGTGATGCAGCATGGTCTGTTTGAGTAAGGGAAGCGCTAATGATGGAGCGGGCTAGCTGCAAGAATTACGTGTCTACACGGCCCACAACTGCGAGCAGATGTCATGCCTGTGTGAGGCCACATTTGTCTGAAGACACGTTGCCTGAATGCTCTGCTATGCCTCCGTCTAGGTTGTTGACTTTATGGTAAAGATGGAAGTCAGTCTAAACATAACAAACCATTAGCATCCTCAGCATGTCGGTCAAAGGGCTGGGAAGATGGTGATCACACTTCTTGGTGTGTGTCTGTGTATCCACAATTTGTGTGAATAAGTGAGACGTGCATTAGTATACAGTTGAAAATTGTGAATCGGGGCTTCTTATACTATAGAAATTTTCAAATTCAACGATTTTAAGGCAATTTTAAGGGTGCGGCTTATACGCGCATGCGGCTAACATGCGAGGAAATACACAATTTGTTCTAAAGTGCACGATTTGTGTGAATACCTGAGACGTACATTGGGAATGCAGATTGGTATACAGTTGAAAATTGTGAATAGGGGCTTCTTATACGATAGAAATTTTCAAATTCAAAATTTTTAAGGCAATTTTAAGGGTGCGGCTTATATGCGCATGCGGCTAATATGAGAGAAAATACACAATTTGTTCTAAAGTGTACAATTTGTGTGAATAAGATAGATGTACATTGGGAATGCAGATTGGTATACAGTTGAAAATTGTGAATCGGGGCTTCTTGTACGAGAGAAATTTTAAAATTCAACGATTTAAGGCCATTTTGAGGGTGCGGCTTATATGCGCATGCGGCTAATATGCGAGAAAATACACAATTTGTTCTAAAGTGTATAATTTGTGTGAATAAGCTAGATGTACATTGGGAATGCAGATTGGTATACTGTTGAAAATTGTGAATAGGGGCTTCTTATATGATAGAAATGTTCAAATTCAACATTTTTAAGGCAATTCTAAGGGTGCGGCTTATACGCGCATGCGGCTAATATGCGAGAAAATACACAATTTGTTTTAGAGTGCACAATTTGTGTGAATAAATGAGACGTACATAGGGAAGGCAGATTGGTATACAGTTGGGCGCCATCTATAAATAAGTTTTTGTAAATGACGGTTTATCTGATCCAGATGTGATGTTTGGAAAAGGAAGTCTGTCTTTAATAATAATTGTTTAGACAGGTTCTCGCTAGGCAACCAGCAATGTTTTTTTTACAGTTGCTTGTGGAGTGATGATGAGTGAAGATGTGGTTCTCGTCTTAGGTTTTAGGATTCATCTATACCATGCCGGCCGGTATCTGGATAGTTCTGATTCGGATTCAGTGGTAGCTCTACTTACAAAATTAATTGGTGCCGGAAATGGTTTTGTAACTTGAAAATTTCGTAAGTAGAAATGCACTTTACATGTAAAAACCCTAATCTGTTACAATACTACTTGGTAAAAATGAGTAGAGAATTCCAAATTTGTATGAAATAGCATGTGAGAGAAACTCAAAAATTGTGTTGGGAGACAGCCAATTGGAGAATAACAATCAAGCCAATTTCAAAATAAATTACAGGAGACAGGAATTGAAGTTAAATTACAGGAATGACTATTTTAGATATAATATTTAGATGTTTTTTAAATAAATGGATTAAAAGAACCGGATTAAAAGCCCTGACTATTCAGTTTTTAAGATATCTAAAACAAAGTTTATTTTAGCTTTTTTTAAATATATTTTTAGATTTTACAAAATGATTTTTGAACTAAAAACACAGAAAAAATCATTAAAAAATTACAATTATTGTTTTAAAAGGGGGAAAATCAGGACATTTAATATACATCAATACTCTTCATTTTAATTTGATCCTAAATCAGAAAGTTGGCACTCATGATTTACTTTCCTGGGCCACACAAAATGATGCGGTGGGCCAGATTTGGCCCCCGGGCCGCCACTTTGACACATGCACTAGGCATTAAAATTCCTTTCATATTTGCCAATTATAACTTTCTACTCTCCAGCCAGTAAAATTATCAAAATAAGAAAAATATCACCCTCCTCTTTTGGGATGAAATGATCAAATCTTATTATCACAGTTGCTGTCAATTCATTTGTTTACAATAAACACGCCTTTACTAACTCTTAACACCATTTTATCAACGATGTTTTTGTCTTTTTCACATGATGTATGTCAATTAGCTCCCGTTGGCGTCAAGGGAACATCAAACAATCGCCTGGTTTGCACACAAATTTGCGTACACACAAACATACCCACACACCCACACACTTTCAAGTCGGTGACACCATCGTAGCTCAATGCCAATGCACTTTCATATGACTCCCTGTGATTATAGTATGCTAATTTGACCTACAATTCACATCCTGGCATTTGCCGGCGTCTTGATTATGTGATCACAGTTGCCCCCTTTGTTCCCTTCGCTGCCTGATTGGCCGTGTCGTTTTCTAATAAGAAACCAGCCAATTCGCCATCCAAACAAATCAATGCAACATTAGAAAGTCTTGGCGCAGGATTCATTTGTTGTTTTGATATTTTTCGGCTTCACGCTTTGTTTAAACAAGACCAAACAAAAGCCGGCGAGACGTAGCGTTCCTGATAACGGAATTAAAAAAAAATCTCATTTCATTAACAACTCTTGTCAGGAAAATATTAAATCATGAATCTGATTAATTTCAGATAGTTCCTCACTAAATCTGCCATGTGGTTCTTTTACTTGGGTTCCATAAAAGGTCTGGTAAGTGCAAGCGAGACTGAAAGGCTCCTGCATCTTTACTAATTAATGTCATTTTAACGAGACAAGGGAGGTAAAAAGCATTTATGGAGTCGTTCATGATCCTTTGTCCTTTTTAAAAAAAAAAAAAATTTTACCTCCATCTAGCCTCTGCAGATTGACGATAATTTCTGCGGTCTGGACTTCAACCAACCTCTGGGGGATACCACCACCATCGAGGGGGTGCCGCTGTATGTGGATAAGGATGACGGCATGACTTCAGTGGCGGCTTATGACTACCGCGGACACACCGTGTCGTTCATGGGCACTCGTAGCGGCCATTTGAAAAAGGTAAGATCAGAATATTTTACGTTTAATCACCGTTAGAAATACGGTTCTGGTACCTAAAGTGGCTTTGTCGTCGTTTTTTTAATTGAATGCTCATCAATCAAGCATGTACATGTTGATTCACATTTACATTTTTGTGCGGCTGTGTGATTAGCGCGTCAGACTCGCAGTTCTGGGATCGGGGGTTCGATCCCAGGTCGGTCCTGACTGTGTTAATGATAATAATAATAATAATAATAATCGGACATAGGCCCTGTCGTCATCATCAACAACAAAAACCTACTTGTCATCACACCCAGAAACTGCGTATGACGAAATTGGTAGTGCTTCTCCATAAGGTGCGTTTTCTCGGCAAAAGACCTAAATAAGTGATAGTTACGGACTCATAATTTGGCATTCTCCCATTATGGATAACCCGCATAACCCTCCCCCCAGCGGGTCACTTACCTCTCACTGTTTTTCACTTACCTTCAGTCAGCCAGTAGGAGGCAGATCACACCAAAACATATTTTCATATTACCTCAGAAGGGAATGTGTTGTGTGTGTTGTGTTAACGCAAATTTAGAGTTCTGATGGATGTGGGGAAAAAACTGTCCTTAAGCCTATTTGTCCGTACTTTGTGGGACCTATAGCGTCTGCCAGAGGGCAGCAGCTGGAACATATTGTGACCAGGGTGGTATGGGTCCCCGATGAACTGTTTGTCTCCCTGGGATTATGTGGGTTTTCTCCGAGTACTCTGGTTTCCTCCCTTAGTGTCAAAACATGCATGCTAGGTTAGCTGGTTGTACAACAAATTGCCCCTAGCTAAGAGTGATTGGTTGTTCTTTGTCTCCTTGTGCCCTGTGATTGGCTGGACACCAAGTGGGGGTGATCCTTGTGAGGAGAAGTGGCTCAGAAAATCATACCTGTCAACTTGTGTTTTTTTATCATTTCAAATTGTGTATGTTGTATAAAAACTTTCGTACGCGAAAAATGTTTTTAAAAAAGTGCTTATTTTTTGTAAAACCGATCTAGGTGTCCCAATTTCGGCTCTAATCCGATTCGTCGATTGCTAATGTCATGCTTTTAGCATATGTCAATCGCCTCCGCCTTTTCACTATATAAATATAGCACGTCAGCAAGCAATGTAGCCAGACAGTCAAGCTGTCAACGTCATACAGCGACATCTACAGAATCTTGAATTTACTGCATACAAAAGGCGCACCGACTGATTGGGCACCCCATCCCCTTTGGGGAAAATTTTACACTTTTAGGTGCGCCCTATGTGAGTAAATATGTGCCACGTTGCATTTGTACGGTTTATTATCACTTAATAAGGGGAATTACAATCATTAATAAGCAGGGCGATTGGCCGAGGTTGACAGGCATGGAAAATAATTGAATGAATGAATTTGCATTATTGGTGTTGACCCCGCATTAGATGATGATTATAATATTTTAGAACACAGGTGTCAAAGTGGCGGCCCGGGGGCCGAATCTGGCCCGCCGCATCATTTTGTGTGCCCCGAGAAAATAAATCATGAGTGCTGACTTTCTGTTTTAGGATCAAATTAAAATGAAGAGTATAGATGTATATTACATTTCCTGATTTTTTCCCCCTTTTAAATCAATAATTTTCATTTTTTAATACATTTTTTCTGTGTTTTTAGTTCAAAAATCATTTTGTAAAATCTAAAAATATATTTAAAAAAAAAGCTAAAATAAACATTGTTTTAGATCTATAAAAAATGAATATTCAGGGCTTTTAATCCAGTTATTTTAATCCATTTATATAAAAAAAAAATCTAAATATTATATCTAAAATGGTCCGGCCCACATGAAACCGAGTTGACGTTAATGCGGCCCGCGAACCAACCCGAGTCTGACACCCTTGTTTTAGAAGAATTGTGTGAAGTTATGCTAAACTGATGAATAACACGTGTAACTCCGACTATTGTCGTGTCGTGATTATCAAAGGAGATTTGAGAACGGCAGGTAAGTCAACCTATTTAATGTGTACATGTGTGCATCCAAGACTCAAAGCAATGACTTTTCACTGGATTCGCCGTGCACGCCGCATGACGTCTTGCAGTTTGGCGTTGATCAAGCGGCCGCGTTGAGTAGATGTCACGTTGTGAGTGCCAATCAGCTCTTTATTCATCTCGCATCCAGCTCGGCTGCTGCCGTACTGTCACGGTTCCTAGAAGGACTCTTCTATTTTTACAGTGGAAATCTTTTAGAATCAAAGAGACTGAGATTTGAACTAAATGAAGAGTTTATGCAACCATCCGTCTTCTGCATGTAGATTCTGCTGCCTGGACCTGGGTTCTCATAATAAATTAAAGAAATACTGTATGAGAGGGAGAAGAGGAACGTTTGGGTTGATGTTGCTGGCGTTCTTCACGGAGAGAGTTATATGCTTACATAGAACATAATATAGCTAACTTTTAAGATTCTTCAATGTGGACTACCAATCAAAACGACATCTAAATTAAAGAAGTGCTTGGAGTGCTACCATCATGACCTCTGTTTAAAGACGGTGGTGTAGTGGGCCAAAACCTTCCCCAAAGAGTTTTTTTTTATCTGTCACAGGGTGAACAATAACATTGCACTTTGTTATTATATATTTATTCAATCATGAACAATATCCAGGAGAGCCAATATATTTTGAGGAAATTAGATAACATCATTAAGGATGTATTTTGATTTTTATAAAACTTTTGAATTGAATTTCATGCTATTGTCATTATAATGAGATCTAAAGGTTCACCCTGATGCGCACGAATAAATAATCAATAAATAATAATAATCAATAATAAATAACTGATCAAAATGAAGTCGACAACAAACAGGTAGTTGACAACGTGAACTGGGAGTCGACAACCGGAAAATGGGAGTTGACAACCGGAAACTGGGAATCGACAACCGGAAACTGAGAGTCGACAACCGGTAAACTGGGAGTGGACAACCGGTAAACTAGGAGTCGACAACCGGGAACTGTGAATCGACAACCGGGAAACTGGGAGTCGACAATCGGGAAACTGGGAGTCGACAATCGGGAAACTGGGAGTCGACAATCGGGAACTGGGAGTCGACAATCGGGAAACTGGGAGTCGACAATCGTAAACTGGGAGTCGACAACCGTAAACTGGGAGGCGACAACCGTAAACCGGGAGGCAACAACCGTAAACCGGGAGTCTACAACCAGAAACCGGTAGCCGACAACCAGAAACCGGTAGCCGACAACCAGAAACCAGTAGCCGACAATCAGAAACCGGTAGCCAACAACCAGAAACAAAACAACCAGAAACAGGGTGTCGACAACCGGAAACTGGCGGTCGGCCACCGGAAATTGGTAGTGGTTAGCAGCCAATGGAGTTGTTCCTAACTTTTTTGAAAATAAACAGCAAAAATTCAATCTTTTATGCAGTCGTTTACGATGAATTCAACCACACTGTACCTGAAAAATGTACTGCATTGCATTCAAAGACGCTTGTTGGTCTACAAAGGACGCCAGGACAAGGGAATGATGATGCATACAATTCATTAAGCTCTCCCGAACCCTACTGTTGTCGTCATTGGATGATAAGTTGACATTATACTTGCTGCCATGTGATCTATTAGTCCGTTGGTTAAACTTCCACGCGCCAATTTACTAAGAAGAACGTTTAACGCTCTTTAGAGGCGTTTCATAAGCATTGCACAGCACACCCAAGAACGGCTCCAAATACATGTCTCCTCCAGTGTTTCCTGTCTCTCAGGGTTTTGCTAAGTTGACTGAAACCTTGCCCACTAGTCCTTGCGCTTGACCCCCGGGTATGCGTCTTTGCTCGTGTGTATGTCGGCTTGCGGAGAGACGGATGATTTGTGTGTGTCTTTGAAGAGTGAGAACAGACAGGAGATCCTGGATCATATCCCATTCATCGGAATTCTATTTCCTCTCATATGGCGCATTTCTCAGTGCCGAGAAGGAGGGACGCAGGAAGTGGCGGCTGCCAATGTCTTCGTGCTGTCATCCATAAGAGCACGGAGCCCGGCGAGACAGGCCACCAATTACCGTAAATCAACAGGGATTTGAACCTACATAGGCTCACTAAGCTTAACGATAAATAAAGAAAATACCCTTCGGGCAGAAGAAATGAAGAGCCTGGGCTTATGTCTAAATAAATTGGAAGAACGCCATAAATTGTTGAACTATCGGAATAAAAACAAGTATGGGATCGCTAAGAAAAATGAGATTTGATAAAGTGGAAGGCAGAGGGAGCGCAAAGAATGTGATTGGTTTGCAGAGATGTCGTGTATTGATGTCGAAGCGTACAGTAGAATTTCTGGTGTGAATTACACTCTTTGAATCCATATATTGATCAATCTGTGAATATGTAATTAGCTGCGTTCATTTTAAACCTGGTTATCCCAGGGATGTGGTTTTTTTGTGCGGGTTATGTATCACGGAGAAAATGTTCTGATGCCATTGAAGAACAATCTTCCAAGTAGTCAAATTACAGTCAAGCTACTGGACGTAATATACGAATATTTCTTACCGTATTTTCTCGTATATAGGCCGTATTTGTCACTCAAAAAGATGGTACACGGTCGATTGGTCGCCAGTCTTTTGGTCGCCCGGAAGGTTATTGATAATTACCATTTAAATCGTTGCTCAAATTCCCTAAATACAAACTGCGACTTACTATTTAGTCATACTTAATGCCCTAGTAATTATTAGGCTAAAGAAAGCTCCAAATTTCCCGGACTTTTATTGTTTTTTGTTGGAGAACTTGTTAAGACCCTGACCGACGTAGCTTCTTAAAGGGACAACACATTTAAATACAAACTCTTATACACTCACACGTTGGCTCAGTGAAACTGCTCATGGCCATTGTTGGCTTTTATTGATGCATAGAATGTGTTGTTATACCTTGTTTTGTCGTCGGTCTTTTGGTCGTCGGTCTTTTGGTCGTCGGTCTTTTGGTCGTCGGTCTTTTGGTCGCCCGTTGTCGCGGTTGGGGCGACCAATCGACCGCACACGAAAAAAAATGATGACTGAATCGAGGGTACGGCTTATATGTGCACAAATTAGACTTGACATCCACGAAACGCCATAACGCAAGACAATGCGCGCGATACGGTTATTTTATTCAAAGTAAAGAAAAGATAAACAGATAAAACGCTTAACAAAATTTATTTTGACGTCTATGAATGAAATTCAAGAAAAAAAGTAAACCTTATCTTGCCCAAAACGTGAAAAAACCCACTTACTTGTGCCTGCCATTGCTTGCTCAGGGCGCCACTTTCTCCTTCAAAGTAAAACATTTGTACTCCCTATTAAAACCACGAATATGGAGGTGAAAATTGTGAATCAGGGGGCGTCTTATACGAAAGAAATTGTAAAATTAAATGATTTTAAGGCAATTTTAAGGGTGCGGCTTATACGTGGGTGCGGCTAATATGCGAAAAAATAAGGTACTTGTTAAGCGGTATGTAATGTAGCCTTTTGTTTCACAGTTGCTATTCCACTTCATAGATTTTCCCGCCTGATTGGTGACCTTTTCCCAACAACAGAGCTCATCAATTAGGATTAGGACAACATTTTGTTAGGACTCTTAATATTGACACAACTTGTTTCAAGAAACGACCCTTGGGGGAGAAAAGACAACCCTGAAAATGTCATCATTTGCTCAATTTCATCTACTCTTTGGTCTCCCTGGGAGACCAAGACACTTGTGGCGCATTTGTTGAGATGATACAGAACACTCAAAATTGAGGAATAAAAAGAATGTAATAGATGAGCAAGAGTACTTAGGTGGGTAATGCGTGAATTGAATGGTTTCACATGATTTCATCATTTGTCTGCAAGCAGCGATTTAAGTTACTTGCGTTCTTTTCTTTCCATCTTGGAAGAATGTTTGCGTGGCTGGAGAGACTTGAATGTAACCCACTACTCCGTGGAAGGGCTGCTACAGTGGTACCTCGAGATACGAGCTTAATTCGTTCCGGGACTGAGCTCGTATGTCGATTTTCTTGTAACTTAAACGAACGTTTCCCATTGAAATGAACTAAAAACAAATTAATTCGTTCCAACCCTCTGAAAAAACACTAAAAACAGGATATTGGATTGGAAAAAAAATGTTTTATTTCTTCTAATTCGCCATCTATTAACAAAGTAACAAATAACTAGTGGTTTAATATTACTAAAATGTGTTTAATAGTACTAAAATTATACGGATTTTGAAAGGGGGGGGCAGACAGGAAGGAGGGCGGGACTTTTTGCATGGCAACACGCTTGTAACATATAATCAAATTTAAATAAACTTGGATTACGAACCAGACACACTCAAAAATAAGTTTAATCTAACCTAACACTAAACTTAATTCTAACTTTGTTTGACATTTTGATACCTTTCTTCACTTGGCTCTATTGGCCCCGCCTCCACCCTGACTTTTAGACCTATCGAGGGTTGTTTGCTTTTGTATTCCCTTCAAAATATTCCCAAAATGATGCACACAACTGTCCTCACAATAGGATAACGCACAACCACTTGCCAACGAGTAGTAGTCTTATATTAGTGATCGCTCCGCCAATGGGAGCTAATGGGCTAACGGGCTGAAAAAACACTGAAAAAAATGTAAGGCTCCGCCCAGTGCTCGTGTAGAGACATTACACGAGGGAGTTGTGGGGAGAGAGACAGTGGCCATGATGTTCTTATGAGCAGCGTCCGCTGTCTGCTCGTATCTCAAGATAAATATTTGCCCGAAATTTTACTCTTATCTCAAATTGCTCGTATATCGAGGTACCACTGTACTTAAACTTGAGATGGATGTTCTCCACTTTGAACCATTGTTAGACTGAGCCGAGATGCGGTTCAACTTGATCTCAATCAAAGATGTTCTACTTAATCTTCTTGTTCCTTCTTGAAGGTACAATTCCTTATTCACCATTTCAAGCCTTTATCGCCATACTACATCTCGACCTTTCAAAGTGTCAATTTCCCATTCTGGATCGCATTCTTTCTAATCTCTTCTGATAGACTCTTAGCTGGGAGGGAATCTTGGCTATAAAACTGGCTGTCAGAATGATTAAGCCTAATCAGGGAACTGGGGATGGGGGGGTGTAATTTAGCATGGCAATGCTAATTAGCACTAGCATTTAGACTGGCAGATGATGATTGAAGCAGTGTAACGGCAGCTCAGGCCGCTTAAATGGCAAAAAAAAAGCCAGCCGGGTAAAGATGATTGATCATTTCGACTTGGACCGCTGTTGTTTTCCACGTCGGTATCTTGAGTGGAAGCGACCCATAGTGGTCTCCTCCAATTCCAAACGTGTAATGAGCAGGTGTGTGCAACACCTGAGCACTCATTTTTACTTTGATTCCAATCACTGCCTCAGATTTCCTCCTTTCTACCATTTTTCTCACGATTCATGTGATCAATTACCGTATTTTCTCGCATATACACAGTATTTGTCCTCAAAAATATGATGACTGAATCAAAGGTACGGCTTATATGCGCACAAATTAGACTTGACATGCACAAAACTGGAGGTTTCGAAACAGGAGGTGCTAACGATCATTACGAGTTCATTGATTCGCTGCCACCCTCCTTCCTCAAATGGATTGGACGTCTAGGGGTCGTGAAGGCATTTAAACGAACGATTGGACATTTGTCATTTTCTTTACGTCGCATTTTAGCGCCGTATCGGTGCAACGCTAATGAGCAGAATTTATTTTGGCATAAGATAATGTCAAGCTGGTAATAATCATTATAAAGAAAAATGTTTTTTTTCTGTTATTAGCTTAAACATGGCGAATTCAGTGCCTTGTTGGAACGGAAATCACGGTCCTAAATGTTTTCACCCGTGTTTTAAAATGAACTTTATGCGTACTTTACAGTCTCATTCAGAGTACAAAATATATTTGGAATGCTTGAATGTCATATTCTTCTGAAACCATCATAATTAATGTTCAATACCAATGATGTCCAAGGCCTGAGCTGTTTTTTTTTTTAATGTTTCTTTATTTTACCTCTTCTAAAAATATTTGGCATATTTGTCGTATTTATTATTAAGTTTTCTTTTGTGATGTCATAGCATGTCATAGCAACCCAGTGACATGCACGAAACGCCATAACGCAAGACAATACGGTCGATACGGTCATTTATTTCAAAATAGAGAAAAGATGAACAGATAAAACGCTAAACAAAATTTATTTTGACGTCCATGAATGAAATTCAAGAAAAAAAATGTATCTTGCATAAAACGTGAAAAGACTCACTGGCTTGTGCCTGCCAATGCTCGCTCAGGGCGCCGCCATATTACCTCTTACCAGTAGTTAAACGTGTTCTGACACCCCCGACGCGAGTAGCCTTGATACATGTTTGTAGTGTTTATCATGTCTGATCTAAGGTCTTGTGGTCGATCATGAAATTATCAGCCTTGATACATGCGTAATGTGTATCTCATGCTATTATTGCACCCAGAGACTCGGTGAAAACTAGACCGTTACAGACACACTTCCTGGTTTTACAGCTCACATGACTTCCTTTTTGAATTTGTCTACGTGCAGGCAACACCCTTTCGGAATATGCAATCTACTAGACCAGGGGTAGGGAACCTATGGCTCGGGAGCCACATATAGCTCTTTTGATGGGTGCATATGGCTCTCCACTAACTAGTGAGGTAAACTATGGAAACTGCTGGTGAGAAAGCGCAGGAATAGGAGCGTTACGTTAGTATTATGGCATTGACACTACCCCAGCGCCGTATAATCATTTTTTTGCATTACACTCTTTTGCATGGATTTTCTCATTGATACTCATTGATTAGCCAAAACGTAACAATGTTGTCAAAATAATTCAGACTTTTTGTACTTTAAAAGTGGTGAATTGACTGAAAAAGGCACAGATTTTCATGTATGTTGACTTTTAAATTCGGAGCATTGCTCTCAAGGATTAACATTTAAAAAATATGAATTGTTTATGGCTCTTTCCATCAAAAAGGTTCCCGACCCCTGTACTAGACGATCTTTTCGATTCATACGGTATCTCATAAATACCATGTGCGATGATTTTACTTAAGATTTTTCCTTCAAAGTAACACATTTGTACTCCCTATTAAAACCCTGATAATGTTGGTGAAAATTGTGAATCAGGGGGCGGCTTATACGAGGGAAATTGTAAAATTCAACGATATTAAGGCAATTTTAATGGTACGGCTTATACGTGAAAGGCGGCTATTATGCAAGAAAATACGGCAATATTCTTCTATTGTGGTAGATACTATATTTCCATCATGCTATTTAAATGTAATACATACTACAAAGAGGGAAAGGCCTTTTTTTTTCCCCGTCGTAAATATTCTTTTCTCGCTCATGCAATGATTCCAATTACAACAGCAGGAAACCTTGACAACCTCTGGGACAGACGCTGATGGGACGCAGTCCCTGTGCCGTTGCAGTTGTGGGTTTAATTCCCAAGTGGGCTATCACCGCTTATGTATTACCCCCTGTGTCCTTGAAGGAAGCATTTATCTCAGATGTCCCCCTTGAAGAATATGGCCCGGTGTTAATGGGGGGTACCCATGTGCATGGAGAATGGGATGGATGTGTTAGCCAGCTAATGAATCTTTGATAAGTTTGAAGGCATCCTGGCGTGTTGAGAGACAAAAGGAGTGCTTGTAGTTTAACCCATCAACTCTGATGTGCTGGTAATTTACGCTTAAAACATGAAATGTTTCCTCACGATGGAAGAATGTGATGTTGAATTGAATGTTGTCATTATACAATAGTATAATGTGATTTATAGATTCACCAGGAAGTGCACAAATAACAACAAGCAAATGAACCGATAAATAATCAATAAAAAATAATAAATGAATAAATAAGTAGTCAACATACTAAATAAGTCGTCAATAGTATAAGTCATAGTCAACATAATAAGTCGTCAATAGAATAAGTCATAGTCAACAACAAAAAATAAGTCGTCAATTTAATAAGTTATAGTCAACAAAATAAATAAGTCGTCAATAGAATAGTCGAAGTCAACAAAATAAATAAGTCCCAGTCAACAGAATAAATAAGTCGTCAATGGAACATAATAAATAAGTTGTCAATAGAACATAATAAATAAGTTGTCAATAGAACATAAATATTTTTTAGTCAATAGAACATAATAAATACGTTTTAGTCAATAGAATAAGTCATAGTGAACATAATAAATAAGTTTTAGTCAGCAGAATAAATAAGTCGTCAATAGAACATAATAAATAAGTTGTCAATAGAACATAATAAATAAGTTGTCAATAGAACATAATAAGTTGTCAATAGAACATAATAAATAAGTTGTCAATAGAACATAAGTTGTCAATAGAACATAATAAGTTGTCAATAGAACATAATAAATAAGTTGTCAATAGAACATAATAAATAAGTTGTCAATAGAACATAATAAATACGTTTTAGTCAATAGAACATAATAAATACGTTTTAGTCAATAGAACATAATAAATACGTTTTAGTCAATAGAACATAATAAATAAGTTGTCAATAGAACATAATAAATAAGTTTTAGTCAATAGAACATAATAAATAAGTTTTAGTCAATAGAACATAATAAATAAGTTTTAGTCAATAGAACATAATAAATAAGTTTTAGTCAATAGAACATAATAAATAAGTTTTAGTCAATAGAACATAATAAATAAGTTTTAGTCAATAGAACATAATAAATAAGTTTTAGTCAATAGAACAAGTCATAGTCAACATAATAATTTGTAGTCAACAGAATAAGTCATCAACTAAATAATTTGTAGTCAACAGAATAAGTTATCAACTAAATAATTCGTAGTCAACAGAATAAATAAGTCATCAATAGAACATAATAAATAAGTTGTCGATAGAACATAAGTTGTCAATAGAACATAATAAATAAGTTGTCAATAGAACATAAAAAGTTGTCAATAGAACATAATGAGTTGTCAATAGAACATAATGAGTTGTCAATAGAACATAATGAGTTGTCAATAGAACATAATGAGTTGTCAATAGAACATAATAAATAAGTTTTAGTCAACAGAATAAATAATTCGTCAACTAAATAGTTTGTAGTCAACAGAATAAGTCGTCAACTAAATAATTTGTAGTCAACAGAATAAATAAGTTGTCAAGTCAATAATTCGTAGTCCACAGAATAAATAAATTGTCAAGTCAATAATTTGTAGTCCACAGAATAAGTCGTCAACTAAATAATTCGTAGTCAACAGAATAAATAAGTCGTCAAGTCAATAATTCGTAGTCAACTGAATAAATAAGTCGTCAACTAAATAATTCATAGTCAACCGAATAAATAAGTTGTCAACTAAATAATTCGTAGTCAACAGAATAAATAAGTCGTCAACAGGAATAACTGGAGTTGAGTATGGTGACGGCTCTTGGGAAGAAACTGTCCTTGGGTCTGTTTGTCTTGGCTGTTATGGTCCTGTAGTGCTTGCCAGAGGACAGCAGGTGGAAGCTGGGATGTGTAATGTATAATTATTCATGTATGTATTGCTTTTATTACAAGGATTGGTGCTAATGTTAATACTCATGATTATGTTTAGTGTAGAGAGAGCCTTACCAATTGGTAAACAATATTCTGCTCAAGTAAAATATTGGAACAGAAACAAGTGTGTCATCCCTACACACTAATCGAAAGCGAATCGAGTGCATTAAGCGTAAATTATGAATGCCGCGTTTCTCTTCCAGAGTACTTTAGCTGGGAAAACATCAGAAATCGGTGGCGGTCTGTGCATTTTCTAGCAGCAAAACTATTTCATGGCTATAAAACCTCTACTGCAGCTACAGCTGCGACACATAAAAAATAATCAATAATAACCTCATACAATTGAAATATTATTTAGGAATATAGCCATATGTTACTCAAAAAAATCATTTAACTGTACACAATATCCATCCTCCTTTCTTTCTTCCTTCTTTTCTATCGCCATCGAAGCTAATACTGAAAGTCGAGCCTGTCCTGTCGTATTTCTGGCATACTTTTTTATTCGATTTAGTGCTGAAAATGTTCGTTCCCGGTTGTGACAGATTTGCTTGCTTTGGAGTTGTCCGACCTTTCTTAATGATGTCCAGCTGTTTTTTTCTTGAAAAGTCCGTCTTGAAAATGGCTTTAAATCAACACAACAATATATTTGCTTGTGCAGCTCGCTCCAGATACACTTTGGTAGCTCTGGCTAATCCACTCTATCACTAGCAAATCATAGTTGGTGAAAGCGATGACGCATCCCTACGCCTGCGAGAAGGCAATGACGTATCCCTACGCCTGCGACAAGGCATTGTGGTGTTGCCAACTCGAAATCTGATTGGTTAAAGCAGGGGTAGGGAACCTATGGCTCGGGAGCCATTTGTGGCTCTTTTGATGGGTGCATATGGCTCTTCGCTAACCTGTGAGTTAAAAATATGGAAACCGTCAGTGAGAGATGATTCCCAAACGCACCAATAGGAGACTTTTTCTACCTTAAAAATGGTGAAATGAATTTAAAAATGCACATATTTTCATGTATGTTTACTTTTAAATTCTGTGTATGGCTCTTAAGGTATAATATTTGAAAGTATGAATTGTTTATGGCTCTCTCTGTCAAAAAGGTTCCCGACCCCTGGGTTAAAGCAACAGTCTTATCGACGCTTGTTTAATGCAGCAGAGCCTGCAGAACTGATTGTGAAGGCCTTGAGGCAGATTTCTGACCCTGGCAACAAATAATGGCTGAAATGTGATTGGTTAAATGCTTCAATATGAAAACACACATCTAGAAGCAGTGCAACCAGGGGGAAAGGAAGCTAACAGACAATTTGGAATTATTTAATAAGTATCGATGGACAAAATATAATATATGATTCAGATATTTCTTAGGCCAGCAGAGAAGGCCTTGAAGGCCCGGACGGCCCGCCACTGGCAGAAATACTCTTAAATACTTTGTTAATTGTCTCCCATGTGGACATGTTTTATTTATGACGACACATGGTACCTAAAACCGGTCGTAGTGTGTTTACAAGATGTCTCCTGGAATACTTTGTCTTTTGGTACGATAAATTAGACATTACAAAAAATATTTCCCACGATTTACTGCAACCGAAAACAGCTGTTAAATGTTTGTGAGACAAAACTGGTTGCTAAAGAGCAAAATGTTATGCTAAGTCAACTCTTTGAATACGCTAATGAAAACAGCACTGGGGCCGGATCATTAGGAAAAGCTACGTGTTGCCGTAGTTTAGTTATTGGGGCGCAATTTTCCCTGAATGTTCAGTTTTGTAGCGCGTTCTACATTATTCACGTGTGTTTCTCCTCTAGGGAAGATGCAAAGTGAACACATGCATCTCATTGTGTTATTATTTGAAGACATTAAATATGTATATTTGCACATGTTCAAATATTCAGGACTTGGATATTTCAATTTCTGATGGTGATTTCCTCTTTGAACTCGTGGAAGGGAACCGATATGCTGAGGGAAAAGTTCCGACAAGAAAATTCCTGATTTATGAAATTTTACAGAGTACATATACATTTTAATAGGAAATATGAGTTGATTCAGAGGCAAGTTTATCGCCGACAATAGCAGAAAGGTCCACACAATATATATACCCATCCAATCGATTTAATCAAAGACAAGAAAAATGTTAAATGTACTATATTGGGTTATATTTTGCATGAAATGACATTCATTTTTTTTGTAACTTTTACTCATATTTACAGCAAATTTTTTAAAAATTGAATTGAATGCTTTTATTGTCATTATACAAGTGTAATGATATTTAAGCAACAACATTAGTTATTATTTATTGAATAAAAATATATAATACATAAATAATCAATAAATAAGTAATAAATAAAGAAGTATTAAACCTAAGTAGTCGACAACATAAATAAGCAGGGAAAAGGAGAAATAACAAACAAACTGGTAAATAATCAATATATAATAATAGCAAATAAATAATCAATAAGTAATATGTAATAAATAAGTAGTCAACATAAGTAGTCAACAACATAAATAAGTAAGTGGACAAATAACAACAACAAACAAACTGGTAAATAATCAATATATAATAATAGCCAATAAATAAATAATCAATAAGTAATATATAAGAAATAAGTAGTCAACATTAGTCAACAACATAAATAAGTTAGTGGACAAATAACAACAACAAACAAACTGGCAAATAATCAATAAATAATAATATTAGCCAATAAATAAATAATCAATAAGTGATAAATATTAAATTAGTAGTCAACATAAGTAGTCAACAACATAAATAAGTAAGGAAGTGGACAAATAACAACAACAAACAAACTGGTAAATAATCAATAAATAATAACAATAGCCAATAAATAAATAATCAATAAGTGATAAATATTAAATTAGTAGTCAACATAAGTAGTCAACAACATAAATAAGTAAAAAAGTGGACAAATAACAACAACAGACAAACTGGTAAATAATCAATAAATAATAATAATAGCCAATAAATAAATAAGTACTAAATAATAAATACGTAGTCAACAACATAAATAAGTAAGGAAGTGGACAGATGACAACAACAAATAATAAAAATAAGCAATAAATAAACAAGTAGTCAACATAAGTAGTCAACAACATAAATAAGTAGGGAAGTGGACGAATAAAAACAACAAACAAACTGGTAAATAATCAATAAATAATAATAGCCAATAAATAAATAATCAACAAATAAGTAATAAATAATAAATAAGTAGTCAACCACATAAATAAGTAATGAAGTGGACAAATAACAACAACAAACAAACTGGTAAATAATCAATATATAATAATAGCCAATAAATAAATAATCAATAAATAAGTAGTAAATACATAAGTAGTCAACATAATAAATAAGTAGTAGTCGTCAACAACAAGAAAAGGGCTTGGGGATCTATCTACTCCAATATTTCTTCCAAACACAGTTGTGTTTACGTACTGCTTGCAGAGTGTACGCATCTTTGTGTATATTGTTTTGGAGTAACGACCCTACGTGCTTTCTACAAAAATTCAACAGCTGCGTCCTGTTGAGTGCGACTTCTCTAACTGACACGCACACACACACACACACACTTGCGCACTGACAGACACACAATTACAAATAAACATGGTGCCAATGTAGGTTTTTGTGTGCTTTACTGTGATTACTGAGGGGAAAAAGAAAGGGGCAGCTGCACCGTAAAGCCTTCCTCAACAGTTCCTTTAGACTCCCCCATCTGTCTCCCCATTTATTACTGCACATGCAAGGAGTCCGTCTGTTAACTCCTCGTAGACCGACGTGGAATGCTGGCTAGTCACCAGCCGGACAACAGCGTGATGTCACTGGTTTATCATCTGAAAAACGTTTTAAAAAAATCATATGAACTGAATTGCAGTAATATTTTGACATACGAGTGTCCCAACATACGAGAAATTTGAGATACGAGGAAAAATCCGAGCACATTTTTGCCTTGAGATACGACACAAATTCGACATACGAGGAAAAAATCAGAGCAAATTTTTGCCTTGAGATATGAGCCAAATTTGACATGAGGAAAAATCCAACCACACTTTGCCTTCAGATACGAGCCAAATTTGACATACGAGGAAACATCTGAGCACATTTTTGCCCTGAGATACGAGACAAATTTGACATACGAGAAAAAATCCAAGCAAATTTTTGCCTTGAGAAATCAGACAAATTTGACATGCGAAGAAAATCCCAGCACATTTTTGCCTTGAGATACAAGCCAAATTTGACATACAAGGAAAAATCCGAGTAAATTTTTGCCTTGAGATACAGGACAAATTTGACACGAGGAAAAATCAGAGCACATTTTTGCCTTTAGATACGAGACAAATTTGACATACGAGGGAAAATCCCAGCACATTTTTGGCTTGAGATACAAGCCAAATTTGACATACAAGGAAAAATCCGAGTAAATTTTTCCCTTGAGATACGAGACAAATACGAGACAAAATCCGAGCAAATTTTTTCTTTGAGAAACGAGACAAATTTGACATACGAGGAAAAATCAGAGCACATTTTTGCCTTGAGATACGAGACAAATTCGACTTCCGAGGAAAATCTGAGCACATTTTTGCCTTGAGATACGAGACAAATTGGACATGAGGAAAGATCCGAGCACATTTTTTCCTTGAGATATGAGCCAAATTCGACATACGAAGAAAAATCTGAGCAAATTTTTGCCTTGAGATACGAGACAAATTTGACATACGAGCATACAAGATGGATCCCGTTGCGGCCGCCAGGTGGCCGAGTAGGCGAAAGGCTGCTTATGAGAACAGCATCGCTCTGTCTTTATCGCTACATCTCTCTCGCGCAAAGATATCTACGAGCATCGGCCGTACAGTTTTCATTTTTTACGTGTTTTTTGCGTTAATTAGTGCAGAATTAACTAAAAAAACAATGCGTCTAAAGCAAGCCAGTGAAATGAAGGGTAGCGAGAAGAAAAAGTGTATGATGACAATCGATATTAAGCATGAAATAATAGCAAAACATGAGCGGTTTACAATTCAAACTTATTTTTAAGTATCTGTATAGTATTCTAAGTTCTTTTCAGTTAGCCATTACCTTTTGTCTCGAAGGTAAAAACTCCATACAGTAATGTACATAATAATGTCACATTTTATTGCAGATCATAACCACTATTTTTTTATATGTAGGTGGTGAACTATAACAATAAAAAAATGTTTTCTATTGTAATATCATATTTTTAGGTTATTTTATTAAGAGGGTGGTAACAGATTAATTTCTACTTAGTTATTTTTTTTACGGGAAAAACTGATTTGACATACGAGCTCGATCCCGGAATGCGTTAAGCTTGTATCTCAAGGTATTATTGTATTTAAATGAGTTTCAAGTCTTTGTCTACATGTGCCTTGCATTCTATAAGCAAACATTTGAGGGCGTCTCTTTCAAATTCAAATGAAGAAGACACGAAGAAGGCTTTTGAGCTACTTTGACACAAAAGATGGTGTATATGAATTCTGGGACAGTTTTATAGTGCTGTATTTTTCAGACAATAAGTCTTCCTTTGAGAAGTCGCACCAGCCAAAAAATACACAATGAATGGAAAAATATATATGTACATTTCGCACTGAGGCATAAGTCGTATTTTTGGGAGGGTCATTTTTTTTTATTTGATCAGAAACCAAGAACAAACATACTTTGAAGTAACAATAGTGAAATGAAGAAGAACAGGCATCTCTTAACATAATCGTTTTTCAGATAACTATAGCCTAAAAACAACAACATAACAGGCTATGTGTGGTCCCGGAAGAGGCAAAATAAAAATAAACAGGGAACCCGCAACTCCCTAGGTGTAATGTCTCTGTGAGCACTGGGCGGAGCGTTGCATCTTTTCAGTGTTTTTATCCCCATTAGTCAGTGCGAATGGCGGAGCGATCGCTAATACGAGAGGAGTATATACTACTTCTCGTTGGCAAGTGGTCGTGCGTTATCCTATTGTGAGGACATTTGTGTGCATCATTTTCGGAATATTTTGAAGGGAAGACAAAAGCAAACAACCCTCGATAGGTTGCATCTGAAAGTCAGGGTGGAGGCGGGGCTAATACATCCAACCCGTGATAAGAAAGGTATCAAAATGTCGAATAAAATTTGAATTTTTATTTAAGTGTTAGGTTAGATTAAACTTATTTTTGAGTGTGTCTGCATCATAATCCAAGTTCATTTAAATTTGTTTATGTTATGAGCGCGTTGCCGTGCAAAAAGTACCGGCCTCTCCCCCCCTCTCTGTCTGTCTCTCTCTCCCCCCCTTCATAATCCCTATAATTTTAGTACTATTAAACACATTTTAATAATATTAAGCCACTAGTTATTTGTTACTTTGTTAATAGATGGCAAATTAGAACAAATAAAAATGTTTTTCCAATCCAATATCCTGTTTTGGGTGTTTTTTTCCGTGTGCGGTCGATTGGTCACCGGTCTTTTGGTCGCCGGTCTTTTGGTCGCGGTCTTTTGGTCGCCCCGACCGCGACAACAGGCGACCAAAAGACCGGCGACAAAACAAGGTAAAACAACACGGTCTTCGCATCAATATAAGCCAACAATGGCCATGAGCAGTTTCACTGAGCCAACGTGTGTATAAGAGTTTGTATGTACATGCGTTGTCCCTTTAAGAAGCTACGTCAGTCAGGGTCTTAACAAGTTCTCCAACAAAAAAACAATAAAAGTCCGGGAAATTTGGAGCTTTTCTTCAGCCTAATAATTACTAGGGCATTAAGTATGACTAAATAGTCATTCACAGTTTGTATTTAGGGAATTTGAGCAACGATTTAAATGGTAATTATCAATAACCTTCCGGGCGACCAAAAGATCGGCAACCAAAAGACCGGCGACCAATCGACCGTTTACCATTTTTTCAGAGGGTTGGAACGAATTAATTTGTTTTTAGTTCATTTCTATGGGAAACATTCATTTGAGTTACGAGAAAATCGACATACGATCTCAGTCCCGGAACGCATTAAGCTCGCATCTCGAGGTACCACTGTATTCCAATCCTAATAGTTAAAGAAATCCCTTCCCTTTCTTGAATTACAATACGCCCATTTTTGTCCTTTTGTTCCTGATATTTCGAGCTCCCCAGCTCGTCTTGTTTTCTTACTCGGCTGTTATCTTCTCTCTTTTAAACTATTCAACTCTTTCTTTCCTCTGGGTCTGCTTCCCACCAACTTTAACTGATTGGGGACACCAGGAAAAATGCTGATATTTTGGAAATTTTGCTTGGCTGCATGCCTGCTGGGCTCCTATCACATCCTTTTTGAAAGTGACTCTTTTACTTTTACCCTGGGTGGTGAAAAATAAATATATAATACCAGCAGATAAACATCCATTACCACAGACAAATAGTGGAGTCTAGAGACTTGTAAACGGCAAGGAAAATATACTCCATGCAGGTTTATAGTTTTTACATTGAACGGGGCCAAGCACTCGACTCAAAGTGGAGTTTCTGTTGTATATAAAAGGATTTAACTCATTAAGGCTTTTATCAAAGTTTCACTTGAGCTTCTTGCAGACATCATTTACATTCGCACGTCACGTGACCTGGAATCTCTTGGCTTTCATACACGGGGGAAATTTACCGGTATTTTAACAGCTCGGCGACATTTATGTGAGAGTAAAATAGGTGTAATAGAAAGTACAATAGAATACAATAGAAAATAATATTAGGGATGATCTCATACCTTTCAACCTTGGCCAATTCCCCTTATTAAGCGATAAAAATACGTACAAATGCAACGTGGTGTATATTTACTCACATAGGGCGCACTTAAAAGTTAAAAAAATTCTGCAAAACAGACGTTTGGCCGACGGACAGTTTGCGGAACGGACGTTTCGCCGAAGCGCTCGCCCCGCCTCTGGATCGTGTGTGTGTACACGTTTTTCAACCTCGGCCCGCGGGCCATATACGGCCCGTTTCAGATAACATTCATTTAGGGATAACAAGGGCATGTACTGCCCCCCGCTGGACATATTTCTGAATACAAGTACGTACTACACTACAATGTGCTGCCCATTTTTTATATATTTTTTATTTTATCCTTGCGTTTAAAGTAGTAGCCATTTGGAGATCACGGAGAACAGTACATGACAGAAGAAATTGAGTAAATAAAGTAGTAGTAACAGTAAGTACTACTGTAATGAAATTGTAAATCCAGAAATCCTACTCCAGAAAGTTTACACCAGCATAGAAAACGTTGAGATTAATCTTTGAATTAAGGTTCTCAGCAAATCATTTCGAATATATATTTCCTTAAATAATGGGAAATGGGTCGGGGGGGTGCCTAATCAGTATGAACTAAATTCAAGATTCTGTAAATGTCACTGTACGACACCAACAACTTGACTGTTTGGTACATTGCTTGCTGACGTGCTATATTTATCTTGTTGAAAAACACTAAAACAAGACAAATACATAATAAATTTGAATGAAAAGTAATCATTGAGTTTGCAGTAATGACCTCTCAAGATCTACCCGAAACTTTGTCATGATCAGAAGTACAAAATAAAATAATAATAAATATACAAATAATTAAAAAACGAAATGGCTGAATGTTAAGACCAACCGTATGTATACATGTGTATGTATGTATATGTATATTCATATCTATGTATAAATACATATATATATAATGTATGTATATGTATATTCATATATATGTATGTGTATATATATACATATATAATGTATGTATATACATACATATAGTATATATATATACACATACATACATACACATACATACATATATATATATATATATATATATATATATATATATATATATATATATATATATATATATATGTATATATATATACATCTGTTTCTGTATCTATATGTATATATGTATATGTATATATATGAATATGTATATATATATATGTATATATATGTGTATATATGTATATATATATATATATGTGTATATATATATATGTATATATTTATTGATTAATTTATTTATTTAGTAACTTATTTATTACCTATTTATTTATGTCTAAAATGTCTTTTTCTGTGTCTGTATTCTCACCCTCTTGCTACTGTGACAATGAAATTTCCCGAATACGGGATGAATAAAGTTATCTAATCTAATTTTTTTTAAAAAAGGCTACCATAATATGTATTTTAACTTTAATTGCAGAGCTGAATTTAACAGTAACATAAATATTTGTTGAGACACCACCGACACACAAAATCCTACGTCCAAACTAACCATCAGCATTTTAATTGAATAACTAAAATGTATCGCCCGCCATTGAATACACAATGAGAGTCCATTTCACAGTATTTTTGTGCGTCCAATCGCCATCCAGTCGTTGACCTGTCACACTAAACATGATCTTAATGGCAAGAAACTAAAGGGACTAATTGCACCGCCGAGGGCAAGCACCCTGAATTCCAATATGGTCGTCAGGGGGGAGCTAACATAAGAATTTTGTCAAGACCCGAAAGATGACATCCCAGTTAAGAAACCCGTAAAAGACCTGCCAAACTATAAAAATAATAAGTTGTACCTCAAACATTGAGGACCAACAACGCCCCCTGATTGCAGTTTCCTCCCATCATTACGTCCGGGTTAAAACGGACCTATTTAACATTTGTGAATAATGGGTGTAGTTAATCCCCCAAATTACAACAGGAAGTGGCCTCCACTTGAGTCAATTATTCATTTCCTATTGCAAAGAAACATGGTGGTCTCGTGCGGGTTGATGTCAAAATCATCCTGTCCACTCATGTCGAATGGCATGCGGCGCGGCGACCAGTCAAGTCTGACCAGCATTGGACAGGTCTGCTATCCATTTACAATAATTATATACATATTAGGGTAGAGTAGATTATAATAATGCTTTTCAAGTTGTGCTGTTTATTCATTCATTCATTTTCTGAACTGCGTTATCCTCACTAGGGTGCCCGGGGGTGCTGGAGACTATTCCAGCTAACTTCGGTGGCTAGCCAATCGCAGGGCACGATTAGACAAAGGACATCCAATCATAGCTAGGGGGAATTGAGTGTCCAATCAGCCTGGCATGCATGTTTTTTGGAATGTGGGAGGAAACCGGAGTACCCAGAGAAAACCCACACAGGCCGCAAAACAACATGCAAACTCCACACAGGTGGATCGACCTGGATTTGAACCCGGGACCCAGAGCTGTGAGGCCAATGCGCTAACCACTAAGACACCGGGCCGCCTGCTCCGTTTACTATATTGATAATATAGTACGGCGGCCCGGAGGAGCGAGTGGTTAGCGTGTCGGCCTCACTGCTCTGGGGTCGTGGGTTCAAATCCAGGTCAGTACACCTGTTTGCATGTTCTTGCTGGGCCTGCATGGGTTTCCTCCGGGTAATCCGGTTTCCTCACACATTCCGAAAACATGTATGCTAGTCTGATTAGACCACAGGTGTCAAAGTGGCGGCCCGGGGGCCAAATCTGGCCCGCCGCATCATTTTGTGCGGCCCGAGTAAGTAAATGATGAGTGCCAACTTTCTGTTTCAGCATCAAATTCAAATGAAGAGTACTATAGATGTATATTAAATTTCCTAATTTTCCCCCTTTTAAATCAATAATTGTAATTTTTTATCCATTTTTTCTGTGTTTTTAGTTCAAAAATCATTTTGTAAAATCCAAAAATATAATTAAAAAAGCTAAAATAAACATTGTTTTAGATCTATAAAAAAGGGAATATTCAGGGTTTTTAATCCAGTTCTTCTAATCCATTTATATTAAAAAAAAATCTAAATATTATATCTAAAATGGTCCGGCGCACGTGAAATCAAGTTGACGTTAAAGCGGCCTGCGAACCAACCCGAGTCCGACACCCTTGTCATAAGCGAATGAGTTTGAGCAGCATAACCCCATTCATTTGAGTGGCGGCGGGGGGATTAGCGATATTAGGACTCTTGGAAGCCCCATATCGGTCGGGCCAAAGCGCCTGTGAGCGGTCGCCAATAGTCTCCCCTTCTCTCCCGTCTCTTTCTTTGTCCTCTTCTCCTCTGCCAGACAGATGACAGAATGTGGAGAGAGGGATTACGGAGGAGAGTGAGAGACAGAAGGATAACAGATTCTTGGACAGCATGCATCCACGCTTGTGCCTACGAGCTGGTGCACTTTAGAACCGGAATTGCGCGGACACCCAAACATGGCCGCCCACAATCCGTACACCACCGCATTTCGTTTTCCGGGCTGCGGCCGTTAATGCTCTCATGACGTTTGGACCGCGTTTCAGTCACATTGGCATGAGTATATTTGGAGTATGCTCCATTTAACAGGAGTAATAGTAAGGAAATACTTTGGTCGATTCGATTCAGTGATGTGTGTTTAATGCTGGAATGGCGAACTCGTGGCTCTCGAGATGCATGTGGTTCCCGGACAAAATGTGGTTTTTATCATATTTTGTTTCTGCTGTGGGTCTTTGCCTCGTTTCATCTTTCTCTTATTTTTATTCTCTCTTCAAACACACTGAATTCAGCAGGGCCCATTAAAAACAAATATTAAATTAAAATTTTAACATTATTTGGCTGATTGGACTTTTTAATGCTGCTTCTGACTATAGTTTGGCTCTTTGAATCTTACAGTTGAAAATGTTTGTACATTTTTTTTATGGCTAAGCAAAACTCGTTTCTATCAAACATTTTACAAAATTAGGTTTAAAAATCGTATCAGGGCCCATTAAAAACAAATCCTAAATTAAAATTAAAAAATTATTTGGCAGTTTGGACTTTTTTTATGGGGTTTCTGACTAAAGTTTGGCTCCTTGACTCTCACGGTTGAAAATGTTTGCAATTTTTTTTATGGCTTAGCAAAACTCATTTCTATCAAACAAAAATAGGTTTAAAATAGTATCTTTGAGTCAAATTTATTGAAAAATAAATATTTTTTTATCAGGGGATCAGTTAGTAGAAATGACACTAGAAAACTGTAAACTAGAAAATAAAAAAATTAAAGTAAATCCACCGTACTAATATAATATTAAAATTTCAATACCATATTTTCTGCACTATACGATGCACCTTTTAATGAATCTTAAAATTAGGTTTCATATTACAATTTTCAATACCATATTTTCTGCACTATAAGGCACATCTTTAATGAATAGCCTATCTTAAAGTTAGGTTTCATATATAAGGCGCACTGGATTATAAGGCGCAGTAGTAGTCATAGTGGTGGTAGTAGTGGTGGTAGTAGTGGTAGTTGTAGTAGTACGGCATTGTGGTATACATTTACTAGATGGAGCTGTAGTAGTAGGCAATTGTGTTATATAGCCACTAGATGGAGCTGTAGTAGTAGTAACGGTTAAAGGTTGTGTTACAAATTAACTAGATCGGAGCAATATTAGTAGTAATGGTATTAGTGGTAGTTGTAGTAGTTGGAGTGTGGTATACATTTACTAGATGGAGCTGTAGTACTAGGCAATTGTGTTATATATCTACTAGATGGAGCTGTAATAGCAGTAACGGTTAAAGCTTGTGTTACAAATTAACTAGATGGAGCAATATTAGTAGTAGTGGTAGTAGTGGTAGTTGTAGTAGTTGGGGATTGTGGTATACATTTACTAGATGGAGCTGTAGTAGTAGGCAATTATGTTCTATATCCACTAGATGGAGCTGTAATAGTAGTAACGGGTAAAAGTTGTGTTACAAATCAACTAGATGGAGCAATATTAGTAGTAGTGGTAGTTGTAGTAGTTGGGGAGTAGTATACATTTACTAGATGGAGCTGTAGTAGTAGGCAATTGTGTTATTATCCACTAGGTGGAGCTGTAATAGTAGTAACGGTTAAAAGTTGTGTTACAAATCAACTAGATGGAGCAATATTAGTAGTAGTGGTAGTAGTGGTAGTTGTAGTAGTTGGGAATTGTGGTATACATTTACTAGATGGAGCTGTCGTAGTAGGCGATTGTGTTATATATCCACTAGATGGAGCTGTAGTACTAGTAGGGGTTAAAAGTTGTGTTACAAATCAATTAAATGGAGCAGTGCTAAAGGGTATTTCAGACAATGATTATTCAATATTGATGGACATAAGGTGCCAACTTTTGAGAAAACTAGTCCTTTTGTTGCGCCTTATAGTGCTGAATATACGGTACATCCATGAACGCAATGCTGGGGATGAGATTATGTCAAATGTTAGCACAAACAGTGCAAAAATGTCCACTAATTTATTTGAAAAAAATGCTCCCATTTCCATTTGGTCTAATGTTACTTCTTGTAACTTCTCGCACTCATTATAATCTTTCTTTCTCGGTGTTTGGGTATCAGCCGACTGTTGTTACACTGCGGGGACATTACAGTTGAAAATTGCTCGAGGGAAAACTATTTTACTTTAAAGCGCAAATTGCTCGGCAAATCACGGACCGGAGGAAATGTGACTTGGACTATTTGGCACCAAACACTATTAGAGCCCACGGGGGGATAGCGGGTGTGTTTGTATGTATAGTTTTTTTAGCCCTTAGATTGTTTATTTGAATTGAACTTGCAATTTGCTGTTTTGCTCCCAGGTCGGTCATCATGACTTGTTTGCTTCCGCAAAAGGAGGGAATTAAACGTGTTATATTTCTTACATTGTCAGTCAGCCTTGAGGGGGGTAAAAAAGCCTTCAAAAGGGAAAACAAAATCGGCTTGCTCTCGTCCGAGGCTGCTAGAGAGAAAGACGATTCCCTCCGGGGTCAAAGGCCAAGAAAGAGGATGTTTGATAAAGCAAAAATAAATAAAAAATAAAGGGAGGGAAGCATGGTGGTGTTTGATGGATTGTTTCCCGTCTTTGCATCAACACTGGCTACTCTGCTCAGTTAACTTGTCTTTTTGTCATTTATTACAAGCCCGATAGTCAAACAGCGAATAAAAAGCTGATGCATGATTTGCTATTCATCAATTGCTAAAAGTTTTACATGTAGAACTGGCGTTGTTGCCACTGAAAGTCCAATCCAAAGCTTTCCCATTGTTCTGTCGTTCTTTATTTCTTGGCTTATACTTCACTCTGCACCGCTACAGAGGAAAGTGATGGCAGTTTATCAGATTAGGGATCGCTGGGTAATAAATAACCTTGTTTGATTTCTACACTCATACTCTTTAAGATGATTACGGCGCTCTGGTTCCGCCAAACAGACACATTACGGCGCTCTGCTGTTATGTGCATAGCGATGGCTGCCAAGGGGAAAGATATACAGAGATAGATGGATCGGCGTCGCTATTGGCTGTCTAAGAATGGAACTAGTAATGAAATTACAGCAATCCCTCGAATATCATGGTTAATGTAGAGCACGTGTGTCAAAGTGGCGGCCCGGGGGCCAAATCTGGCTGTATACATCAAACATATGGAGCTGTAGTAGTAGGAGATTGTGTTATACCTTCACTAGATGGAGCTGTAGTAGTAGATTGTTTTATACATCCACTAGATGTAACTGTAGTAGTAGTAGTAGGAGATTGTTTTATACATCCACTAGATGTAACTGTAGTAATAGTAGTAGGAGATTGTTTTATACATCCACTAGATGTAACTGTAGTAGTAGTAGGGGGCTGTATTCATCAAACATATGGCGCTGTAGTAGTTTGAGATTGTTTTATACATTCACTAGATGGAACTGTAGTAGTAGTAGTGATGATTAGGAGTTGTGTTATACATCAACTAGATGGAGCTGAGCTAAAGGGAATTTCATAAAATGATTAACCAATATTGAGGCGCACTGTCATGTTTTGAGAGAATTGTCTTTTAATTGCGTCATATATTACGGACAATACAGTAATGTATAGAATCAGTATCTGATTTTCCTGTGTAGTGGGCACTCTCTGAAGTGTTGACCTTGTAGTGAACTTGGACCCGTCGTCATTCAGAGAGCATCACTATGAACCAGCGTTGGCTAATTACAACTGCAATGTTTTTGTTGACTTCCCCAACCTTCCTCGAGCTCCCATGCACATGAATGAACGCGCGGGGCCGATGCCTTTAGCACGACCCCGAGGAAACGTGGCCTAGCTGGGCGCTCTTGCAGAACGCTCTTCCAGAATTTGATCTCTTAAGAACTACAATCGTATTTAAAGTCTTGAAGTAACCTTAACATTAAAACAGTAATAAAGTGTTACCTCGACCTCCGAGCAATTTGAGATACGAGTACAATTTTGGGCAAATATTTATCTTGAGAAACAAGACACATTTTGATATACGAGCATACAGCAAACGCGATAAGCTGCTCATAAGAACATCATGGCCACTGTCTTTCTGGTCGCAACCAATGTTCACTCTAAGCTGAGCGCGTGCGCAATTGCGCACTAGTCTCGTCTTCTCTGCGCACAGCAAATCATATGGAGCGCACAAAATAAAATCCCTTTTTTTTTTAGCTGTGAGGCCGACGCGCAAACCACTCATCCGCCGGGTCGCCCCATTCATAGATTTTAATCATTACATTTAATTATTACTAAGTAATTTGTGTAGTAGACATGCACCTGCTTATGGCAGGTGTGATACTGGTGTGTGCCCATAGCGAGCAATGATGATGTTGCTCATACCTGTACTCAGTGTACTCAGGGAGGTTGTCTTTCTGCCCAGACAAACAAAAAAATAGAGGGAATATTGGTCGCAACTCCCTCGTTTAATGTCTCTATGATCACTGGGCGGAGCATTGCATTTTTTCAGTGTTTTTTCCCGTTCGTCAGTGCGAATGGCAGAGCGATCGCTAATACGAGAGGAGTATATACTACTTCTCGTTGGCAAGTGGTCGTGTGTTATCCTATTGTGAGGACATTTGTGTGCATCATTTTCTGAATATTTTGAAGGGAATACACAAGCAAACAACCCTCGATAGGTTACATCTGAAAGTCAGGGTGGAGGCGGGGCTAATGTTGAAATTGTTAAATGTTAAATTCCTCCTGCAAATACCCTTTATAGACTTTTAGTATAGAATAAAAAACATGTTTTTCTAATCCACTCCAACGTTATCTAACGCTGTGGACATCTTTTCAGTTTATTTGACTCCTGGAGTTTAAAAACACTGACATATTTTTGTTTCACCTTTGCAATGAGAAAGTCAGTTAAATTGATTAATTTTCATTCACTAAATTGAAAGCCCGCTGAACTTCATTGCAAGTGTGGTAAATTGTCTCTTCAAATAGCTGTGAAAATGTAGGATAAAAATGAAAGCTTATTCATAGTTCTTCTTCTTTTAATTTTAAAGGTCTCTAATAAAGTCAGGACAAGGTTATTCGTGCTCGTCGCACTCTTTCATGTAAATATTTTACAAGAAGTCATTTCTTTTTTTTTCTTAAAAGGACCCCAGCGGCATGCAAAGTGTTTAATATACATTTTTTCATGTTTAATCATAAAGTGTATTGCCCAATGCCACATCCTTTAATTGGAAAAAAAAACATTCATATGGTAGTAATAATAAGGGTGATCCTACTTGGCGTTTTTTCGATCATCTCGGCCATGTCTGCATACCTGTCAACCTCGCCCAGTTGCTCCCCTTATTAATGATTGCAATTCCCCTTATTAAGCGATAATAAACCGTACAAACACGACGCGACACATATTTACTCACATAGGGCGCACTTTAAAGTCTAAAATTTTCTCCAAAGTGGACGGCGTGCCCAATCAGTCGGTGCGCCTTTTGTACGCACTAAATTCAGAGGGAGAGAGAGACTTTTTGCACGGCAACACGCTCGTAACATAACATAAACAAATTTAAATGAACTTGGATTACTATGCAGACACACTAAAAAATAAGTTTAATCGAACCTTGCACTAAACTTAATTCTAATATTGTTTGAAATTTTGATACCTTTTTTTTCCCGGGTTGGCTCTATTGGCCCCGCCTCCACCCTGACTTTCAGATGCAACCTATCGAGGGTTGTTTGAGTTTGTATTCCCTTCAAAATATTCCCAAAACGATGCACACAAATGTCCTCACAATAGAATAACGCACGACCACTTGCCAATGAGAAATAGTACAGGGTGTCCCCAAAAATGTTTGCACATTAAAAATAATTGTAAACGTGGTGTTTAATTAGAATTTTATTATTTCAAAAGTGTGAGAATATTTACATATTAACCGCCATAATTGTACCTATTGGGCACCTGAGAATCCACATGTCAATTTACCGGGAATGACTGTATGGTGTGGTTTATTATCAAGAGGATTAATTGGACCATTCTCTTTTGACACAACTGTAAGCCATGTGCAGTCGATTGGTCGCCGGTCTTTTGGTTGCCGGTCTTTTGGTTGCCGGTCTTTTGGTTGCCGGTCTTTTGGTCGCCGGTCTTTTGGTCGCGGTCTTTTGGTCGCCCCGACCGCGACAACGGGTGACCAAAAGACCGGCGACCAAAAGACCGGCGACCAAAAGACCGGCGACCAAAAGACCGGCGACCAAAAGACCGGCGACTAAACAAGGTAAAACAACACGGTCTACGCATCAATAAAAGCCAACAATGACCATGAGCAGTTTCACTGAGCCGACGTGTGAGTGTAGAAGAGTTTGTATTTACATGCGTTGTCCCTTTAAGAAGCGACGTCAGTCAGGGTCTTAACAAGTTCTCCAACAAAAAAAACTATAAAAGTCTGGGACATTTGGAGCTTTTCTTTAGCCTAATAATTACTAGGGCATTAAGTATGACTAAATAGTAATTCGTAGTTTGTATTTAGGGAATTTGAGCAACAATTTAAATGGTAATTATCACTTACCTTCCCGGCGACCAAAAGACCGGCGACCAAAAGACCGGCGACAAAAAGACCGGCGACAAAAAGACCGGTGACCAATCGACCGTGTACCAAAATCTCTCTCGTATCTCAAGATAAATATTTGCTCAAAATTTTACTCGTATCTCAAATTGCTCATATGTCGGGGCACTCGTATGTCGAGGTACCACTGTATACATGTTTAGCGCACATTGTCCAAAACATGAATGGCAGTCCTCAGAATTGTTTGTATGTGAGTGTGTTGGTGTGTTTGGTGGATGTCGACCTACCAACCCATCTGCTTAGACGATTAGCCCCTAGCCATGTGGCTCGGGAGTTGACACACACTCGCGCGTCGACACGTACACACACACAAATGCTCGCTCTACGCTTTTCTGGGTGCCCTGGTTGGAGATAGCAATAGGAAAAGACAACACCAGAACATCACTGCAGGGTCCCCATGTCAGTGGTGGCAATATTAATGCAATAAGCCGTGCAAAGTCGTGAAGCGGAATGGTGGCAAGGGGGGCAACGTGAGAATGCTTCACTGACACTTTGGAAAAAAAAATTGGGGAACCATGTTCTAAATTAGGGGTGTCAGACTCGGGTTGGTTCGCGGGCCACGTTAACGTCAACTTGATTTCACGTGGGCCGGACCATTTTAGATAAAATATTTAGATTTTTTTTAAATTATAAATTGATTAAAAGAACTTGATTAAAATCCCTGGATATTCAGTTTTTTATAGATCTAAAACAATGTTTATTTTAGCTTTTTCTATATATTTTTAGATTTTACAAAATGATTTTTGAACTGAAAAAACAGAAAAAAATGATTCAAAAATGACGATTATCGATTTAAAAGGGGGAAAATCTGGAAATTTAATATACATCTATACTCCATTTGAATTTGATCCTAAAACAGAAAGTGGGCACTCATGATTTACTTTCCTGGGCCACACAAAATGATGCGGCGGGCCAGATTTGGCCCCCGGGCTGCCACTTTGACACGTGTTCTAAATAGTGTGCCTTTCTAATGGTTGCAACGGAATACTATGATGATCATCAACTCTGAATAACTGACCAAATGGTATGCTAGCGAGTGATTAGTGTCTCGGACTCACTGTTTTTGGTTCAATCCCAGGTGGGTCCTCGCTGTGTGGAAATTGCATGTTCTCCCTGGGCTTGTGTGGGTTTTCTCAGGATGTTTTTGGTTGCCGAGTATTTTTTGCGTCAGCCTCACTCTTCTGGATTTGATCCCAGGTGTGAAAAAAAGACTTGAATATCTTACTTTTTTTGGATCGGGACTCGGTAGCGGAAGATTCCCTAGATCACCTGTGTCAAAGTGGCGGCCCAGGGGCCAAATCTGGCCCGCCGCATCATTTTGTGTGGCCCGGGAAAGTAAATGATGAGTGCCGACTTTCTGTTTTAGGATTAAATTAAAATGAAGAGTATAGATGTATATTAAATTTCCTGACTTTCCCCCTTTTAAATCAATAATTGTAATTTTTTTAATCCATTTTTCTGTGTTTTTAGTTCAAAAATCATTTTGTAAAATCTAAAAATATATATATAAAAAGCTGAAATAAACATTGTTTTAGATCTATAAAAAACTGAATATTCAGGGCTTTTAATCCAGTTCTTTTAATCAATTTATAAAAAAAAATCTAAATATTATATCCGGCCCGTGTGAAATCAAGTTGACGTTAAAGCGGCCCGCAAACCAACCGTCTGACACCCTTGGGTTAGATCATGTGACTTGGAGTCACATGCAAAAATATGAGATCGGGACTTACATATCGAATCAACATAGCTGTTAAACGTATACATTTTCCCGTATTTTATACATTTTTTGATCATTTAAAAATGTGTATGCCGCATAACAACTTTTGTACAGGATTTTTTTAAAGTACGTTATTTGTAAAACCGATCTGGTTTTACCCATTTCGGCTCCAATCTGGATCGACTCGGTCACTGGTAGCAGACGAAAATGTCATCGTCGACTGCTAATATTGTCATGTTTTAAGCATGATATGCGAATCAGCCACGTCTGACTTTTCACGATATTAATATAGCGCGTCAGCAAGCAATGTACCCCTAGAGAATCTTAAATTTAGTGCATACAAAAGGCGCACCGACTGATTGGGCGCCCACTTAGGAGAAAATTTTAGACTTATACACATCCCTATGTTGTATGATTCTTAATGATCCCATTGACTTTGATTTGCTTTGTACTTTGTTCTTTTGCTTTGTTGTTCTGTCTAATCACCCTCTGCTACTGTCACAATGACATTTCCCGAATACGGCATGAATAAAAGTTATCCAGTCCAATCCAATGTAAGTAATTAAATGCTACACTGCATTTGTACGTTTTTTTATCGCTTAATAAGGGGAATTACGATCATTAATAAGGGTACCATCAAATACTGAATTGAATTCAGCATAATGAGATTTAAAGCTTGAAATACACACATTTTGTCAACATTTCCATTTTCTTTTGTCAATTCTCCAGGATGTTGTAGCGCTGTCTGCTAGCACGGCTGACTTTTTTTTTTTAAATGACACTCGACACTCGATACTTGGGAGTGTCATTCCGCCCGGGGAGAGAGCTCGTAATTCCGAGCCGCTAAGCTAAACGGCTACGACGTCGAAGGTTGTGATAAGGATACGTGTAAGAGGATGAGGTCAGAGGGATGAATGGGAAAGTGGAGTGAGAACCAGGAATTGAGTGGCAGTAAAAAGCTCCGGGGAAGATCCAGGGATAAAGGCACAGATTGAGAGATGAAGGGGGTGAATGAGGCCGAGGGGAAAGGGGGGCACGAGGCAGCAGTTGGAGCCCTCCGCCGCCGCCGTGGGATAAGGAAACGGGGGACCAAGTAGGGATTCCTAAAAAGAGTCCCGACACGCATACACACCCAAAAACTCATTATACAGATCCTCCAGACCCCCCTCGTCGTAGATACGCGCCGGCACAAATGTACAGTCGCACACCTTCTGTTGCCGCTACACATTTTTGATTCGCCCTGCGCTTCGGCACCCCGTGGCCAGAACCAAATCCCTCACAGATTGGACAGAATCAAAGCCAAGATAGGAGGAAGTCAGGGATTCACAACTCTATTTCATCACGTTTTTGTGAAACTGTCCAACTGGCTGCCATTTTGGTTTCGTTTTTTGGAAGGTGGTCGAGATGTGTGGCTTGGAATTTCCGAGCGACCAATCATGGGTGGTTGAGATTTGGTCTCAGAATTCCCCAGCAACCAATCATGGGTGGTTGAGATTTGGTATGGGAATTCCCAAGTGATCAATCATGGGTGGTTGAGATTTGAGCTTGGAATTCCCGAGCGACCAATCATGGGTGGTTGAGATTTTGTATGGGAAACCCCGAGTGACCAATCATGGGTGCTTGAGATTTGGTATGGGAATTCCCGAGCGACCAATCATGGGTGGTTGAGATTTGGTATGGGAATTCCCAAGCGACCAATCATGGGCAGTTGGGGTTTGGTCTCGGAATTCCCAAGCGACCAATCGTGGGTGGTTGAGATTCGGCCTTGGAATTCCCAAGCAACCAATCATGCGTGGTTGAGATTTTGTATGGGAATTCCCAAGCGACCAATCATGGGTGGTTGAGATTTGGCCTTGGAATCCCTGAGCGACCAATCATGGGTAGTTGAGATTTGGTCTCAGAATTCTCGAGCGACCAATCGTGGGTGGTTGAGATTCGGCCTTGGAATTCCCAAGCAACCAATCATGCGTGGTTGAGATTTTGTATGGGAATTCCCAAGCGACCAATCATGGGTGGTTGAGATTCGGCCTTGGAATTCCCAAGCAACCAATCATGCGTGGTTGAGATTTTGTATGGGAATTCCCAAGCGACCAATCATGGGTGGTTGAGATTTGGCCTTGGAATTCCCGGGCAACCAATCATGGGTAGTTGAGATTTGGTCTCAGAATTCTCGAGCGACCAATCGTGGGTGGTTGAGATTCGGGCTTGGCACCCCCTGCGACCAATGTGATAATAAGCGGTTCAGAAAACAAATGGCTGTGGAAAAGATGATTTATTGTAAGATTTTTTCAAATACTCTTCTACTGGTATAAACATTTTTTTTCTGCTAAGCGTGTGTTAGTTAACGCACGTGTGGCTCCAGCACCCCCCGCGACCCTTGTGATAATAAGCGGTTCAGAAAATGAATGGTTGTGGAAAAGATTATTTATTGTAAGATTTTTTTTTAGTACTTGTTCTACTGGTATAAACAATTTTTTCGGCTAAGCGTGTGTTAACGCACACGTGTGTGTGTGTGTGTGTGTGTGTGTGTGTGTGGTTTGGTTGTGAGGGTCAAAACCATTGAATAATGCGTGTGAAGCCTACATGTTTTTCACATGCAGATCAGCCGCCTAAGCCTCTTCAAACAGGCATTCACGGGGGTCTTCTATAGCCTTCGATTGTTCGACGAACCACCGCCAGTTTCTTTCAGGGAATGCAATGCGGGTGAGTGGGTGTGCTTGTTGACTCACCCACCAACATTGTGTGTGTGTGTGTGTGTGTGTGTGTGTGTGTGTGTGTGTGGAGCTCAAAATGTATTCAAACACTTCAAGTGTTTATTATATCAGAGTACCAGTGTGTTGTAGGTCTTCATTAGATAAAAAAAATAGATCCTACATTTCTTTCCGTTTTCTTTTTATATTTTTATGATTTTTACAATGTTTTAACGACATTTCCGCTAAATGACTTCTGCTTTGAGTTATTATTTATTGATGATTTGTTTGTTCTTGTGTGTATTAGTTATTAGTAATTGATTATTTGTCTGTTTGTTGTTATTTGTGCAATCCGTGGTGAATTATTCCCCCTTTTTTAATGATTGCAATTCCCCTTATTAAGCGATAAAAAATATATTTATATATTTACCCACATAGGGCGCACTTAAAAGTCTAAAATTTTCTCCAGAGTGGAGGGGGTGCTCAATCGGTCGGTGCAGTACATTCAAGATTCTGTAGATGTCGCTGTTTGGCGATGATAGCTTGACTGTTTGGGTACATTGCTTGCTGACGCGCTATATATTTATATATAGTAAAATGGCAGACATGATTGACATATCATGCTTAAAGCATGACAATATTACCAGTTGACGATTACGATGTCTGCTACCGGTGACAAAACGAGATCGGTTTTGCAATAAACGTACGTAAAAAATCCTGTACAAAAGTTGTTTTATGGCATACACAATTTGAAATAATTAAAAAAAGTATAAAATACTGGAAAAATCATCTGCGGTGCAAAATAACCTTGATAAGTCTATAAAGTCTATAAAAAAAGTCCATAAAATCTTATTACCTATCTATTTATGTCTACAATGTCTGTTTCTGTGTCTGTATTCTCACCCTCTTGCTACTGTGACAATGAAATTTCCCGAATACGACTGAATAAACTTATCCAATCCAATCCAAGATCAGAGCATGCCACATAGAGGCAGCTGAAACTGTAAAGTAACATTTTTTGCCTCATTTGTCTGAACGAAAAACATTTAAACAGTTAAAAATATCCCAAAATAGGCTTTCGTGACAGTGTTAAAAGTTAGCAAGAATGGTGCTGGTCTCTAAATGCGTCCTGTGATGGACAGGCAAAGAGTCTGGGTTTTTTTTCATGGTAATGTTATTAGTACTTGTTGCAGCCTTCATTTATCTTGGATCGATCACGTGTCCCCGCTAGCCACATGCTGCAACAAGACCAAGTGAGCCTTGTGACATTTAACTGGTGAGCATGGCCACCTATTTGCCGTCCAACTCGTGACTCGGCTTTAGTTCCAGTAAAGCTGCCATTCATTTATCGCAATGCACGGAGATTTTACAATATCTTTTGAACCAGCGGCAACTGCTCATGATAAATATGTACGTATACTATATCCCTGTGTTTGTATTTAATATCTCTTGATGTAAAATTCAGTACCTTTAGCGTTGTAGTTCAGATGTACAGTGGTACCTCGGCATACGAGCAATTCGAGATACGAGTCAAATTTCGAGCAAATAATTATCTCGAGATACGAGACACATTTCGAGATATGAGAAAGCCAGGTGGCCAAGACATGAGAGGCTGTTTATCATTTTAGCGCACTGTCTTTTTTGCCGCATCTCTTTCGTGTATAACAGATATCTATGAGCACTGGGCGGAGCGTTGCATTTTTTTCAGTGTTTTTTTTTTACCGTTAGTCAGTGCGAATGGCGGAGCGACCGCTAATACGAGAGGAGTATATACACTACTTCTCGTTGGCAAGTGGTCGTGCGTTATCCTATTGTGAGGACATTTGTGTGCATCATTTTCTGAATATTTTGAAGGGAATACAAAGCAAACAACCCTGAATAGGTTGCATCTAAAAGTCAGGGTGGAGGCGGGGCTAATAGAGCCAATATTGGAACAAAATGTTTCCCAATGAGGCTTTTTGTAACCTGAATATTTTGTATGTGGAAGCATTTGTAAGTAGAGGAAACACTGTTTTATTTATTCTTTTATTCATTTTCTGAACTGCTTTATCCTCACAATGGTCGCGGGGGGTGCTGGAGCCTATCCTAGCTAACTTCGGGCTCGGGGGGGTGGCACCCATAATCGGTGGCCAGCCAATGGCAGGACACAAGGAGACAAAGGACAACCAATCATAGCTAGCTCCAATTTAGAGTGTCCAACCAGCTAGCCTAGCTCGCATGTTTTTGCGATATGGGAGTAAACCTATCCCAGCTGACATCAGGCACCCTGAATTGGTGGCCAGCCAATCGCAGGGCACGAGGAGACAAACAACCAATCACTCGTAGCTAAGGGCAATTTAAAGCGTTCAAGCAGCTAGCCTAGCATGCATATTTTTGGGTTGCGGGTTGAAACTGGAGTACCCAGAGAAAACCCACACAAGCCTTGGGGAGAACATGCAAATTCCATACTGTTCAGACCAACCGGGGATCGAACCCACGACCCCAGAACTGCGAGCCCGGCCCATGCCAACCACTTCACCACCGTTATTCAACATTTGCACAATTAATTAATCTCAACCCTATTAGATTCCCCGATAGGGTCAAACGTCATACCATGGTTAATAAAGATAATTGAAATATAATATAAAATGAAGGAAATCTAATGTTTTTTCAACTAGAATCAATGGTAAACTACAAAGACTGCTGTAGACTCGTGAGATTGAGGTTTCCTCTTCCTCTTCCTCTTCTCATCACATTAAGCCGCTGTGCCCAAGCTGTCCTTCCAGAACTATAATTGAAAGCCGGGAGAAAGGCAAATGTTGCTTTAATCTCATTTGCAGGGGAACAATGGGCCTGGGACTATGCAAAATTCATAAAAGTGCCTTTAATGCAGTCGAATTTAATGAGGTAATTTGCGACAGAGTGAGGTGGTGTCCTGCTGATTGTCAAGGCACACACATCAGTGCGTACGCACATCAGTGTTAACACAGCCACTCTTCCATATCTGCTGCGGATTAACAATAATACTCCTACATTTGGAATAATATGATTTAGCACGTTAGCAGCTTTAATGAGAAACTTGTTTTTGTGGGTTTTTTTTCGAAGATGTATTTTGAAATCTCATGCAACAAATGGAATTCACATTCGGTATTCAAACTTGGATTTTTACTGGAAAGGACAAAGGGGAAGGGGACAGGGCAAGTCGGCCACCCGGATTTGTATTCTCGGGGTATACGTACAAGGAAAGGTCACTGACTGATTCATTAAAGTTTAATCGTGGATTTGATTCTGCCTTCTCATAATTATTTAAATTAAAGACACTACTCTGCCAATTGGAGTATGAACATGTCTGATAGGTTTATTATTAATACACTAATCAAAACAGGGAGACATCTTTAACATACACTGGCTACAACTTGCAAGGAGAATCACTCCCGACTCGCCTTCGTCCAAGAGGATTCTGTAGAAACGGCATCCTTCTCTGTCCATTTAGTTGCGCCATACTCAAAACATTTAATGTAATCTGATTCAAACAATTGCATAAGCTAACCGAATAACACCATTAAGGTCAAAAAACAACTGCTCATATTAGATCGGAACCAAAACAACTGCGTAAGAATTTGCACGAATAAGCAAAACAATTTCTTTATAAGGTAAACGGAGCGACCGTATTTTTAAAACACTAATGCGAGTATTTTCAAAGCAATTCAAGAGTCCCTTGTAGATCTTCAAATACAGAAATAGCACTCGTTACTGACACTGCGGCTAAAAATTCGACGCGCCATATAGTCGTGAAAATACGGTAATTGATTATTTGTCTGTTTGTTGTTATTTGTGCAATCTGTGGTGAATTATTCCCCTTTTTTAATTATTGCAATTCGCCTTATTACGCGATAAAAATATATATTTATATATTTAACCTTATAGGGCGCACTTAAAAGTCTAAAATTTTCTCCAAAGTGGCCGGGGTGCTCAATCAGTCGGTGCAGTACATTCAAGATTCTGTAGATGTCGCTGTATGGCGATGATAGCTTGACTACGTCATACTGCAAGAGTTTATTATTATATAGCTATTATATTGAACTCTAGTCCAGTTTCAAAGCATACTTCTCACAGTTTTTCAACGACTGCAACAACAATTTTAATATTAACTATGAGGTATTATGTTGTAGGTACATTTGGGGAAAACCCTGAGGAACTGCAACAGATTGACTTTGTAGTGAAGCAATACAATAAACGATTAGGGTATGTGTGTGTGTAATCTAGCTATCAGTTGTCATGGTCACAAATTCTTCAATCCTTAAATTGGGTTCAAATTCAGGTTAGGTGTTCTCTACAGACTTCTACGGCACAATCCCACACAGGAACTACTTTACAGCGGCGGTGCTGCTTTGCTTTCCTGTACAGAAGCCAATAAGAGTTTAACTGTGCTGTCACTCAACTGTGGCCAGCTGGAGGGAGGGCTACAAGTGAACATTGACTGGGTGAGAACACAACAAAAGAAGGAGGAGATTAAAACCAGACGGATGGATGAGACCTGGCCAGTATGGAGAAGCATGGGAATGAAGAAGGTGAAAAGGGGAAGCAAACGTGGATGTGGGGGAAGGAGATAGACTTGTATACAGTCATATCTACTTACGAAATTAATTGGTTCCAGAACTTTTTTCGTAACGTGAAAATTTCGTAAGTGGAGGTGTACTTTATATGTAAATTCTTGAATTCGTTCCGCAGTCCTCACACAACTACCAACTAAACCTTTTCAAATTGGATAAAGTGTCCCAATTTTGTATGAAAGATGTGAGGAAACACACAAAAATGAGAGAAAGTTATAAGGAAATGATTTATTAAGGTCTTAGAATAAATAAAGCATGTGAAAATGTGCCCTGCACCGAAGAAATAGTTGTTATGGGAGACGTAATACCCGTGGTTGTCTGCCAGATGGCGGCAAGGGCCTGTTCTCCAAGGGCCGTAAGTCGTCCACTTTGTAGTACTACATTTTAAATTTTTACATGTGCCCCGTGTGTGTGTGTGTGTGTGAAAATATGTGCCGGTTTGCATTTGTACGGTTTTTAATCGCTTAATACGGGGAATTGCAATCATTAATAAGGGGAGCATTTAATCGAGGTGGTATGAAAGAGAGAATCTTGAAATATGGATATTGGTTGTTGTGAGACAGCCAATTGAATTTAATGCTGTTTTTGTCATTATAGGAGATAGAATGAGAGCCCAGTAGAGGGTAGGGATGTTCTAAAGCAAAGGTGTCAGACTCGGGTTGGTTCGCGGGCCGCTTTAATGTCAACTTGATTTCACGTGGGCTGGACCATTTTATATATAGTATTTAGATTTTTTTAAATAAATTGATTAAAAGGACTGGATTAAAAGCCCTGAATATTCTGTTTTTTATAGATCTAAAACAATGTTTATTTTAGCTTTTTTATATATTTTTTTTAGATTTTACAAAATAATTTTTGAACAAAAAACACAGAAAAATTGATTAAAAAATTACAATTATTGATTTAAAAGGGGTAAAACAGGAAACCTAATATACCTCTATACATCTATACTCTTTATTTTAATTTGATCCTAAAACAGAAAGTCGGCACTCATCATTTACTTTCCCGGGCCACACAAAATGATGCGGCGGGCCAGATTTGGCCCCCGGGCCGCCACTTTGACACGTGATTTAAAGTGAGGATCAATGCATCCGTGACAATATTTCCAAAATAAAATTACAGATAAGGAAATGCATTTACTTTTGAGCGGATTTCGTATCTTGGATCTTTTTTGTATCTTGAATCACTCATTTGCATAGAAAAAAATTCATAACCTGAAAATTTTCATACCTATATGCATTCGTAAGTAGAGGTATGACTGTACTAGCATTGAGTTTGTGATGGCAATTTTGTTCGTCTAATAGCCAGGCTTTAAGATGATTGGCCAAGAGCTTCAGAGGCGGGAGTTAACGTATGCTAATTGGTATTGAGTTCCAGGTATGAAGAAAAAAAGTGCTTTGGCTAATTTAGCACTTTTTTTGAAGGGAACTACACATTCACCTCTAGAGCCAGCCCTTGTTAATGTGTTGGATTTTTTGGTACAAAATCTTGCAGTGGAGGAGAAGCTATGTGATGGAAAATTTTGTGTTTTTTTAATGTCTGACTGTCGTAGTGCGTTTTTGGTTGTCAGTCCAATACTTTCCTAGCTTGCTTATAAAGGGTTTCAATTAGCATTTTGTGCTTTGTGTTACAGTTCTAGTTCGAACTTTCAAATGTTGACAATGGAGGGTCGGAATTCATTCATCATTCATGTCGTCCAAATTTCCAAGTTTGATTAAAATATGAGACGTATTTATTGAAACCAATTAGGCTTCCTGATCCCCAAGATTTAAGATTTAATCCTTGCATCTAGCGATTGCGGCAAGGCTCTATTAACTCCAGGATGAGGTGACATTAGCTTGACCGAAGTTAGCTTTCTGGCTCATCCTTGGGTTTAATGATACTCACACTTTTCCAAACGTGTAATCTGTGCTTGCATACTGTATATGTGTGTGTGTGTGTGTGTGTGTGTGTGTGTGTGTTTTGGTGCATGATGCGCAATCAGCTGGAGTTACACTAGGGAGCAGCTGAGCTGTAATTGAAACCCTGAGTGGTAAATTGATATCGCACAAGTCGGTGTCATGTCGTTTTAGCAAATGAGGCTTTTATTGGGTGTAATGCCTGCCATTTTTTTTATCCTATTACAATATTTACTTAAATTGATCACCATTGTCAAGATGTAAATGACAAAATTACAAATCTCTGACACAGATGATAACATTGTTAATAATTAAAAACACATTTCAGCGGCATTCCCATGGGTGCTTCAAAGGCTTCCCAAGATATCACATTTGAAATAAATGACTTAAAGAGGCGCTCATGTACTTTTCCATTATTGAAAATTGTTTCATGAATAAGAGATTGAAATGGGAAAGTTTGTTATCTGTGTCGTTTTATTTGATTGGAATTGATTTTGCAAGTAGGTTTTGAAATTGGTCTTATTTGTCATAAACTGCAACATCTTGCCCTTTCTAATAATGCAATCATACATTCATTTTCGGAAACGCTTCTTCTCAAAAGGGTCGCGGGGGTGCTGGAGCCTATCCTAGCTGATTTCGGGCTCCAGGTGGGGCCAGCCAGTTGCAGGGTACAATGGGGCAAACAACCAATCACTCATAGCTAGCGGCAATTTACAGTGTTCAACCAGCTAGCTTAGCATGCATCTTTTTGGGGGTGCGGGAGGAAACCGGAGCACCCGGAGAAAACCCAATCAAGCCCGGGGAGAACATGCAAACTCCACACAGTGACGACCGACATGTGATCGAACCCTCGACCCCAGAACTGTGAGGCCGACGCCTTAACCACTTGTCCACTGTGCCTCCATGATACAATAATAGTGTATTTTAAACAAACAGACCCATTCTTACATTGCTTTTTGGCTATAAATGCTATATATACGTTGATGACTGACATGGGATCGAACCCAGAACTGTGAGGTCGACTCCTTAACCACTTGTCCACTGTGCCTCAATGATCCAATAATAGTGTATTTTCACCAAACAGACCCATTCTTACCTTGCTTCATGGCTATAAATACTATATATACGTTGACGACCGACATGTGATCGAACCCTCAACCCCAGACCTGTTAGTCCGACGCCTTAACCGCTTGTCCACTGTGCCTCAATGATACAATAATAGTGTATTTTAAACAAACAGACCCTTTCTTACGTTGCTTCATGGCTATAAATACTATATATACGTTGACGACCGACATGTGATCGAACCCTCGACTCAAGAACTGTGAGGCCGACACCTTAACCAGTTGTCCACTGTGCCTCAATCATACAATAATAGTGTATTTTAAACAAACAGACCCATTCTTACATTGCTTTTTGGCTATAAATGCTATATATACGTTGACGACCGACATGGGATCGAACCCAGAACTGTGAGGTCGACTCCTTAACCACTTGTCCACTGTGCCTCAATGATCCAATAATAGTGTATTTTCACCAAACAGACCCATTCTTACCTTGCTTCATGGCTATAAATACTATATATACGTTGACGACCGACATGTGATCGAACCCTCAACCCCAGACCTGTTAGTCCGACGCCTTAACCGCTTGTCCACTGTGCCTCAATGATACAATAATAGTGTATTTTAAACAAACAGACCCTTTCTTACGTTGCTTCATGGCTATAAATACTATATATACGTTGACGAACGACATGTGATCGAACCCTCGACTCAAGAACTGTGAGGCCGACGCCTTAACCACTTGTCCACTGTGCCTAAATGACACAATAATAGTGTATTTCAAGGTTGTCAGACTCGGGTTGGTTCGCGGGCCGTGTTAACGTCAACTTGATTTCACGTGGGCCGGACCATTTTAGATATAATATTTAGATTTTTTTTAATAAATGGATTAAAAGAACTGCATTAAAAGCCCTGAATATTCAGTTTTTTATAGATCTAAAACAATATTTATTTTAGCATTTTTAAAATATATTTTTAGATTTTAGAAAATGATTTTTGAACTAAAAACTGAAAAAAATGATTACAAAATTACAGTTATTGATTTAAAAAGGGGAAAATCAGGAAATTTAAAATACATCTATACTCTTCGTTTTAATTTGATCCTAAAACAGAAAGTCGGCACTCATCATTTACTTTCCCGGGCCACACAAAATGACTCGGCGGGCCAGATTTGGCCCCCGGGCCGCCTCTTTGACACATGTGCCTTAACCACTTGCCCACTGTGCCTCAATGACACAATAATAGTGTATTTTAAACAAACAGACCCATTCTTAATTTGCTTTTTGACTATAAATACTATATAACCGTTGATGTGCAATACCCCGCCCGTTCTGGGAGCAGAAGAAGAGTCCCGGGTTGTTCCAGACACCTCTTTTCGATTTAACTGACTCCGCTCTTGATCTGGCCCCCCGATATGAAGTGACGCTAATGGAGCGTTCCATAATCTGCTCCATCCATCAGTAATAAGCTATGCTATCAATCCGGAGCAGTTGAGGGAAAGTGATGGGAAAGGCAGGGTGGGGCTGATGGGAGCACCTCAAGTCATTTTCCCTGCTCACCATTCCTCATAAAGATTGCCAATAACCATTGGCTTGAGTGTAATCTTTGCTGTGATGAGACGGCTCATAGCCAGCCTTGATCCTTCTGACTCTGCCGCCACCGCCGCCGCTGCTGATGATGTCATTTCCTCAAATAGGCCTTTTGTCTTTAAGTGGATGTGTGGGTTTTGGGAGTTGGAGGTCATTGCTCTGATCTCATCTGACTCTCAGTACGCCGATTGAATCCAGAGAACCGAGTGTGATACAAGCGATCTTCAAAGATGGGCTAGCTTAGTGTCCTGTGTGTGTGGGTGTGTGTGTTTGTTTTTGTTCAGGAGCTTTCCGAGGCTTCCGGGTTTTTGGTATTAACGAGCATCCTTTTTGCGGGAAATGTTAGCGGTGTGTGCCAGCCATAGCATTTCAGTAAGAGCAATACAGTTCATTCTAGGGCTGTCGGTCCTCACGGTACTCGGACGTTTCGTCGAAAGACGTTTGGTCCCCGGACGTTTGGTCGACCGGACATTTGGTAGATCGGATGTTTGGTCGCCGGGTTGTTACTGTTGAAACCAGCTCTCAAAATTATAATCATGAGAGAGAGAGAGTGAGTTTAATATCTAATATCAACAGAAAACTTTCTGTCATAATTTGACAGCTAGCGAACCTGGCGACCAAACGTCCGGTTGACCAAACGTCCGGTTGACCAAACGTCCGGTCGACCAAACGTCCGGTCGACCAAACGTCCGGTCGACCAAACGTCCGGTCGACCAAACGTCCGGTCGACCAAACGTCCGGTCGACCAAACGTCCGGTCGACCAAACGTCCGGTCGACCAAACGTCCGGTCGACCAAACGTCCGGTCGACCAAACGTCTTTCGACGAAATGTCTGGTCACGGGTCCTCACCCTATAGAAGACGTGTCAAAGTGGCGGCCCGGGGACCAAATCTGGCCCGCCGCATCATTTTGTGTGGCTCGGGAAAGTAAATCAGGAGTGCCGACTTTCTGTTTTAGGATCAAATTGAAATGAAGATTATAGATGTATATTAAATTTCCTGATTTTCCCCCTTTTAAATCAATAATTGTCATTTTTTTAATCATTTTTTTCTGTGTTTTTAGTTCAAAAATCATTTTGTAAAATCTAAAAATATATTTAAAAAAAAAAGCTAAAATAAACATTGTTTTAGATCTATAAAAAACTGAATATTCAGGGCTTTTAATCCAGTTCTTTTAATCCATTTATTTAAAAAAATCTAAATATGATATCTTAAATGGTCCGGCCCACGTGAAATCAAGTTGACGTTAAAGCGGCCCGCGAACCGACCCAAGTCTGACACCCCTGCTATAGAATTTGCATGTGCTCCCTGGGCTTGTGTGGGTTTTCTCTGGGTACTCTGGTTTCCATCCACATCCCAAAAAACGCATGCTAGTCTAGCTGGTTGAATACTTTAAATTTAACGTGATTAGTTTCTGGCCAATTCAAGGGGTCCCCTGCCTGGTGCCTGAAGTCATTTGAGATCGACTCCAGCACTCCCTGCGACCCTTGTGAGGATGATCGGTTCGGAAGATGAATGAATGAATAATACAGTGGTCCCTCTACTTACAAATGATGCTACATACGAAATATTCAGGTTACAAAAAGCATTTTGTTTCAATATTCAAAAAGGCTTAAAAACGTGCCAGATAGTCTTTACTCTAATCATGACATCATGGTTTCCACCGGGCCTGGCCATTTCTTCTTCATCCTGATTTTGCCCTCCTCACCCTGTCTCGACATTGATTCACTTAACTTCTTGATGCACATTCTTTATCACCATCTTGTCCAAGAAAAGTGGAGAAAAGGTAGAGGGCAAAGTAAGAAAAACAAAAGGATAATGGAGAGATTAAAGTGAATTGGTGTCTCCCTTTGCCTGGCACTCCACATTCTATGGGGCCCACCCACAGTAATACACACCCACATTCCTTCAAAGCTTACCCTAGAAATTAACGCGGGTGTTTCATACCTAATTAACCATGGCCATTGAGCATTTTTGTAGCCCCAAAAACAACTCCAATAGTTGAAATGTCTCATCGCACAAAATAGTAAATATAATATAATAAAATATAATTTAGATGCCGCAATGTTTTGGGATGCCATATTTGTTATCGCAAAGAGAAATTGATGCCATTTAAAGTAGAATAGTGCTACACAGATTTAATTTTCTTTGTCATTTTGACATTTAAATTGAAAAGTCAAAACTTTCGCTAAAGTTGCATGAAAATGGTGGATTCATATCTGGCAACCTCGGGGCATTGCAGCCCTTATTAATGATTGCAATTCCCCTTATTAAGCGATAAAAACAAAAGAAACTTACAAATCAATGTGGCACATATTTACTCACATAGGGCGCACTTAAAAGTCAAAATTTTTCTACAAAGTGGACGGGGTTCGCAATCAGTATGCACTAAATTCAAGATTCTGTAAATGTCGCTGTATGACGCTGACAGCTTGACTGTCTGGGTACATTGCTTGCTGACACGCTATACTTATATGACATTTTCGTCTGCTACCAGTGACCAAGACGATCCGCATTAAAGCCGAAATGGGTCAAGCCAGATCGTTTTTACTAAAATGTACTTTAAAAAATCAAAAAAATGTATAAAATACAGGAAAATTGTATAAGTTGCCAGGTATGTGGTTTCATCCTGTAATTTCCTCCTTTCCTTCACTAAGATGATCCGCATTAAAGCTGAAATGGGTCAAACCAGATCGTTTTTACTAAAATGTACTTTAAAAAAATCAAAAAACGTATAAAATACAGGAAAATCGTAGAAGTTGCCATGTATGTGGATTCATCCTGTAATTTCCTCCTTTCCTTCACTAAGACGATCCACATTAAAGCCGAAATGGGTCAAACCAGATCGGTTTTATTATATTGTACTCTAAAAAAAAATTAAAAAGCTATAAAATACAGGAAAATCATATAAGTTGCCAGGTATGTTGTTTCATCCTGTAATTTCCTCCTTTCCTTCACCAAGACAATCCGCATTAAAGCCGAAATGGGTCAAACCAGATCGGCTTTACTAATTTGTACTTCAAAAAAAAAATCAAAAAACGTATAAAATATAGGAAAATCGTATAAGTTGCCAGGTATTTGGTTTCATCCTGTAATTTCCTCCTTCCCTTCACTCAGTCAACTCTGTATTGTGTTCACATGTCAACGATTTTAGTTGCCGTAGTGTCTAGTTATAGGAAAACATCATGTTGACGCTAAAACAGTTTTGCTATTCTCGGATTTATGGCGCTTTTATTGTGTTTGAGGCCTATTAGTGGGGTTGAGAAGGCATTTAATCGCACTGAAAGCGAGTGACTGTGGACATTTTGCTGCAGAGCTGCCCATGGAATGGGCAGCAACCAATAAAAAGCTGTCAAAAATGAGCAATGGTGTGTACTTATTTCACACAAGTGCGCCGCATCTGGCATTTGTGCACACCTCACAATGAAAGCAGGAACACTTTGCTCTATCTCATTTAAAGAGCAAATATTCACTCCTTTATCTGGAATGTATCTTTTAATTCCAGATGTTTGCCTCCATTAAGCTCCTATTCTCATTTTTCATGGGTGCAGATTAGGAAATTAAACCACAACTAACCACTGTGATTTATTTTATTGAACGGGGGAAAAAATACTGATTTGAAATGCTAAAGAAGCCAAATTTTCATTCGATTCTTAACACCAAAACTCATAAATAGTTTGTTAAAGGAAGCAAAATTATTTGTTTTCCGCGTTCTGACACCAGTGTATTAGCATTGAACCGTGTATTTCAACACTGAGGCGAACATGCTAACCACCCGTCCACAATGCCGCTGACAACAATCAGCCTGGAAATTCTCCCAAAAATCAATAGGAAATGACCCAAAATAGACAGGAAGTGACCTGAAAGTACCCCAAATTTAGAGGAAGTGACCTGAAAGTACCCCAAATTTAGAGGAAGTGACCTGAAAGTACCCCAAATTTAGAGGAAGTGACCTGAAAGTACCCAAAATTTACAGAAAGTGACCTGAAAGTACCCAAAAATTACCAGACGTGACCTGAAAGTACCCAAAAATTACCAGAAGTGACCTGAAAGTACCCACAGTTTACAGAAAGTGACCCGAAAGTACCCCAAATTTACAGAAAGTGACCCAAAAGTACCCCAAATTTACAGAAAGTGACCCGAAAGTACCCAGAATTTACAAGAAGTGACCTGAAAGTACCCCAAATTTAGAGGACGTGACCTGAAAGTACCCCAAATTGACAGAAAGTGACCTCAAAGTACCCAAAATTGACAGAAAGTGACCCGAAAATACCCAAAAATGACCAGAAGTGACCCGAAAGTACCCCAAATTTACAGGAAGTGACCTAAAAGCACCCACAATTTACAGGAAGTGACCTGAAAGTACCCAAAATTTACCGAAAGTGACCTGAAAGCACCCCAAATTTGCAGGAAATGACCTGAAAGTACCCAAAATGTACACTATGTACACAAATGTACAAGGTTAAGTAGTCTAACCATAAATATCATTATACTGTAGCCCTAATGGCAAACATTTAATGGCATCCCATCATGCCCAGTTGTGCAGTTTAGAGTTCACCATTATCTGCAGTAATGTTGCAGGGAATAAAAAAAACAAGGGAATAAACTATTGCAGATGGCCACAGTATAAACCAAAGTAAATTTCCACTGAAATAAAGATTTTATGTTGCGTCGAAACAAACACGTCTCCTAAGGTTCGCCATGAATTTGTTCCATTGTATTTTTTTTTATCGTTAAAGGTTGAGCAAAAAAATTAGTCGACGCCATGTCTGGTTAATACTCTAGAAAATATTGTTGTGGGTAGTGTCTCTAGGATCATAAAACTTTACGGCAGGGTCGGAAATGATTCTGGCTGTTAGTGTATTTACTAAAGCTCAAGTGGAAACTTCAGTGCGTTGGAAGCCTGTGGATATTTTTCGGAATGCTACGAAATAAACAATGGAATTGCAGTGTGCTAAATTTTTATGTGATTATAGCAATTATAAGTAAGCTCTGAAAGTATTGGACAGAAAAACCAAAAACGCACAACCACTGTCAGATATTAAAAAAAACACAAACGCCATAACTTGGACAATACTGTTAAAAATGCAGATGTCACCTTATTTGACAAAATCTTCCAACACAAAGCCCCTCCTCCACTGCATTGCTGTGCAGCGAGTGCAACCGCAAAAAAACAACATATCACAGTAGTAGAGACGAGTCACATAATGAACATTTGAGCGCAGTTTTATCTAAAACACTTGACATTTAGTTGACATTTCTGTCCGTCATTCTATTTATCCAGTAACCCAAATTTAACGGTATGAAAAGCATTGACGTCCTTAAATATTGTATTGGACAGAAAACCACAAATGCCTGAAATGGGACAATATTGTTAAATATGCAGATGCAACCTTAGTTTACAAAATCTTCCAACACATAGCTCCTCCTCCACTGCAAGATTTTGTGCAAAAATATTCCAACACATCAATTAGGGCTGGCTCTAGAGGTGACTGTGTAGTTCCCTTCAGGAAGAATGCATTTAGCCGTGCTTCACATACAAAAAAAACACAGACAAATGCCTGAAATTAGACAATACTGTTAAATATGCAGATGCAACCTTAGTTTACAAAATCTTCAATCACTTAGCTACTCCTCCACTGCAAGATTTTGTACAAAAATATTCCAACATATTAACAAGGGCTGGCTCTAGAGGTGACTGTGTACTTCCCTTCAAAAAGAGTGCCTTTAGCCCCACATACCTGAAAGTCTATACCAATTGGCATACATGAACTCCCGTCTCTGAACCTATTGGCCAATCATTTTAAAGCCTCCTCCACTGCAAGATTTTGTACCAAAAAATCCAACACATCAACAAGGGCTGGCTCTAGAGGTGACTGTGTAGTTCCCTTCAAAAAACTGCGCATTTACCCGTGCCAAAATTGCGATCATAAGGCTGTTTAAAACTGTGCTACTTGTGTGTGTTTGTCTGTGTCCTCATTTACTTTCAACCTTTTGGTTTTTATTAGGAGATTTAAGTAATACTTGGAGAAAAGTTGTAAAAATTATGCGATTAAAAACATGACATGCCTTATTTTTAATAGGGCAATGTGAAAAATTAGATTTTTGAATCATTTTGGAGGTTTATTTGATTCCTGCTGATAAAACTTTGATGAGAACGACTATTGCTAATATAGGCAACATAGTTTTTAATGAAAATATTTTCTAATGGGCGTCCCTTGACATTTTTTCAATGCAAAAAGTGTGCCGCACCTCAAAAAAGGTTGGAAAAACTGATGTATGAACTGTGTGTCTTGGAGAAGATGATTCCAACATGTCCGCATTTTTGACAATGGACCACGTTCTTCAATTTGTATGATAACTCTCCCACGGAAAAGCATCTTTGTTTTTTTGGAAAGAAGAGGACAATGAGCCCCCGTGGTGTGTTTAAAGTTTAATTCCTGTGTGTGTTGGCAGCAAATGTTGAGTCAAAGCGCATTTCACCACAGGCCACAAAATCTCTTCTTGTCCTTTCTCCAGCCTTCCTTTGACTTTTTTCCTCATCGTATTCTCTTTGTTCTTCCCAGCATTTTTCTCTCACAATAATCCATTCTCCATTTTTCATCATTTTTCCCACAGCAGTTTTACGACGACTTTCCAGCCAACACCTTGCCGTCAGTTTCATACACTCCACACACTCGGAAAAATGGGGTTCACTTGAGTTTGAGTTGTATTTGTTGCGCTATTAAAAAAAGTGTCTTTTGAAAAATGGGTGTTTAACAAATTAGGGAAGGTGAAGAAATGCAATCACTCGTCTATTAGGATCCGACAGCCGTTTCTGGCCACCATAAAAAAATCCAACTCTCTACGTTGCACGGTTTGGACAAACGTAGCGAGAGAATCTTAACAAACACGCACTCACACACCCATAAATCACTTTTCATAAAGACTATAGATAAGGGACAGCAAATATTAATGAACATATTCATATTCATGTTAAGTAAAGATGTAAGATTGTAGCCGAGGGTTAATTTCCAGCTTTAGTCCCTTGTCTAGGTTAACGATGACACACATACACCCAAAAACAAAGATGCTTTTTCGTGGGAAGAGTTATCATACAAATTGAAGAACGTGGTCCATTGTCAAAAATGCGGACATGTTGGAATCATCTTCTCCAAGACACACAGTTCATACATCAGTTTTTCCCAACCTTTTTTGAGGTGCGGCACATTTTTTGCATTGAAAAAAATTCAAGGGACACCCATTAGAAAATATTTTCATTAAAAACTGTCACCTATTTTAACAATAGTCATTCTCATCAAAGTTTTATCAACAGGAATCAAATAAACCTCCAAAATGATTCAAAAATCTAATTTTTCACATTGCCCTAATAAAAATAAGTCATGTCATGTTTTTAATCGCATAATATTTACGACTTTTCTCCAAATATTACTTAAATCTCCTAATAAAAACCAAAAGGTTGAAGGTAAACGAGGACACAGACAAACACACATAAGTAGCACAGTTTTAGACAGCGTTGTGATGGCAATTTTGTTCGTCCAACAGCCAGGCTTTAAAATGATTGGCCAATGGGTTCAGAGACGGGAGTTCATGTATGCCAATTGGTATAGACTTTCAGGTATGTGGGGCTAAAGCCACTCTTTCTAAAGGGAACTACACAGTCACCTCTAGAGCCAGCCCTTGTTGATGTGTTGGGATATTTTTGTTCAAAATCTTGCAGTGGAGGAGGAGCTATGTGTCGGAAGATTTTGTAAACTAAGGTGGCATCTACATATTTAACAATATTGTCCCATTTCAGGCATCTGTGTGTTTTTTTTGTATGTGAGGCATGGCTAAATGGACTCTTTCTGAAGGGAACTACACAGTCACCTCTAGAGCCAGCCCTAATTGATGTGTTGGAATATTTTTGCACAAAATCTTGCAGTGGAGGAGGAGCTAAGTGATTGAAGATTTTGTAAACTAAGGTTGCATCTGCATATTTAACAGTATTGTCCAATTTCAGGCATCTGTGTGTGTTTTTTGTATGTGAGGCACGGCTAAATGCACTCTTTCTGAAGGGAACTACACAGTCACCTCTAGAGCCAGCCCTAATTGATGTGTTGGAATATTTTTGTACAAAATCTTGCAGTGGAGGAGGAGCTATGTATTAGAAGATTTTGTAAACTAAGGTGGCATCTACATATTTAACAATATTGTCCAATTTCAGGCATTTGTGGCATTTCTGTCCAATACAATATTTAAGGACGTCAATGCTTTTCATGCCATAAAATTTGGATTCATGGATAAATAGAATGACGGACAGAAATGTCAACCAAATGTAAAGTGTTTTAAATGAAACTGCGCTCAAACATTCATTCTGTGACTCGTCTCGACTACTGTGAGATGTTGTTTTTTGCGGTTGCACTCGCTGCACAGCAATGACACCACCAAGGGAGTTTGTTATTGTCTTTCACCGTATGGCTGTTTAAATGGCAATTTGAAGCTCGGCTGACTCTATAATTAGCTGTGAGCTCCCAGAGGATAGGAGTATAAAAAAGAAAAAAAAGCAGTCTTATCATATCCCCCTTGTAATTACATATCCACAGTAGGATGGCAGACTGCACAGACAAAGTGTAAATGCCTCGGCATCGACGTGTCGTGCCTTCGTTCTTTCGCCGCCACCTGTAACTCCGGAGACAAATGTTGCCGATAAATGACAGCACAGCAGAAAAAGAAAGTCCGGAATATGAGTTGGCTAATTTGTTCTCCCTCTGCGACCCATCCCACACTGCTGACATGGAGCTCCAATAAAGCAGCAGACTGATGTTAAGAGGGAAACGGTGCGTGTTCGAGGGTGTGAGAGGTCATAAATCTAGCTGCCCACTCTTTTTACAACCAGCACAGCAGAATGTTGAGAATGAGCTGCTTTCGAAGAGAAGGTCTTATTGCTCCTCACAATGGCGACCTTTCTTCAATTCGCATTGTTTTGCTACTGTGAAGTATCGCGACGTATCGGCAAACGAATTATTTTGAGCTTATTTTGCCTTGGCACTTTATGGAAACAATTAAGATTATCATTTATTTTCCCGAACTTATCTTAACAAGGGTCCCTGAGGTGCTGGAGCCTAGCCTAGACCGCTATGGGCTCACCCTGAATTGGTGGCGGGCCAATCACAAGGAAGAATTAGACTAACAGCCAATCACTCATAGCCAGGGGCAATTCAGCATCCAATTAGCCTAGCATGCATGTTTTTGCGATGTGAGAGGAAACCAGAGTACACGATCGATTGGTCGCCGGTCTTTTGGTCACCAATCTTTTGGTCGCCCGGAAGGTAAGTGATAATTACCATTTAAATTGTTGCTCAAATTCCCTAAATACAAACTGCGAATTACTATTTAGTCATACTTAATGCCCTATTAATTATTAGGCTTAAGAAAAGCTCCAAATTTCCCGGACTTTTATTGTTTTTTGTTGGAGAACTTGTTAAGACCCTGACTAACGTAGCTTCTTAAAGGGACAACGCATGTACATACAAACTCTTCTACACTCACACGTCGGCTCAGTGAAACTGCTCATGGCCATTGTTGGCTTTTATTGATGCGTAGACCGTGTTGTTTTACCTTGTTTTGTCGCCGGTCTTTTGGTCGCCGGTCTTTTGGTCACCCGTTGTCGCGGTCCGGGCGACCAAAACACCGGCGACGAATCGACCGCACAGGGGAAACCAGAGTACCTGGAGAAAATCTATGCAGGCACGGAGAGGACATTCAAACTCTACACAGTGAGCACCACCTTTTTGGACGGCAACACGCTCGTAACATAACAAACAAATTGAAATGAACTTGGATTACGATGCAGACACACTCAAAAAGAAGTTTAATCTAACCTCTCACTAAAGTTAATTCTAATTTTGTTTTACATTTTTATACCTATCTTCTCCCAGGTTGGCTCTATTGGCCCCGCCTCCACCCTGACTTTCAGATGCAACCTTTCAAGGGTTGTTTGCTTTTGTCTTCCCTTCAAAATATTCCCAAAAATGATGCACACAAATGCCGACACAATAGGATAACGCACGACCACTTGCCAACGAGAAGTAGCATATACTCCTCTCGTATTAGCGAACAAGCTCCGCCATTCGCACTAACTAACGGGGAAAAAACACTGAAAAAATGCAACGCTCCGCTCAGTGCTCGTAGAGACATTTCACGAGGGAGTTGTGAACAGAAAGACAGTGGCCATGATGTTCTTATGAGCAGCCTCCCACGTCTGCTCGTATATCAAAATTTGTCTCGTATCTCAAGATAAATATCCGCTCAAAATTTTACTCCTATCTCTAATTGCTTGTATGTTGGGGCACTCACGTGTGCGGTCGATTGGTCGCCGGTCTTTTGGTCGCCCGTTGTCGCGGTCGAGGCGACCAAAAGACCGGCGACAAAACAAGGTAAAACAACACGGTTTACGCATCAATAAAAGCCACAACGTACATGCGTTGTCCCTTTAAGAAGCTACGTCAGTCAGGTTCTTAGCTAGTTCTCCAACAAAAAACAATAAAAGTCCAGGAAATTTGGAGCTTTTCTTTAGCCTAATAATTACTAGGGCATTAAGTATGACTAAATAATAATTCGCAGTTTGTATTTAGGGAATTTGACCAACGATTTAAATGGTAATCATCAATAACCTTCCGGGCGACCAAAAGACCGGTGACCAATCGACCGTGTACCGGGCACTCATATGTCGAGGTACCACTGTTCAAAAAAATATTTGCGATTAAGAGGCTCAACGGGATTTGTACTAATTTTAATGTACAAAAATGATCTTGATTAATTTTGGCAGCCCAGTTGGAAGAAATAAAAAATAATGTGCATAGAGCTCTCTTCAACCTGTGGCCTCCCATGCAGTGCCGCCTATTCGTCCGTTGGCATCTGCAGCCGAGAATGAACAACAGTGGCAACCCGCCAGAGACGTAGAACGAAAGGCAGATCCATTCATCATTCAGTCAACAAACGCTCAAACCCTTAGCCGTGCCAACACATTGTTTTCCCGATCCGGGGTCATTTGGGTCAGGTCGTGATCATTGCGAAGCGGCGCATCTTTATTAATGGCGCGTCCTCTACTGGAACGGCGCCTTTGTTTACCGGCACACACATTAATTACAAAGTCAACACTCGAGGTCCTGACAGCACTTTATCAACAGCCTCGTACGTTAAAAGTGGCATCGTCGTCATCGTATATCCGCGGCGTCGAAAATATCCCGTCTTTTCCTTTTAAATGGTCTCCGGTCGCCTCGTTGACAGCTGTCCGCTAGCCCTCCAGGGCCTCACCTTTCTACTCTTGACAAATTGAATTCGTTTAGTTGTACTCACACCGCTCACTGCAGGGCAAAGGAAGGAAAACACACACACACACGGAAAATCCGCGGTGTACACAGCCGGTGAGTTCTGGTTGGCTGCTCATGGGTGGGTCGAGGAGTGAAAGGAAGGGGGGGGAAATAGGAAGAGCGATTCGGAGAGATGACAATTTTCTTCCAATGGTTCTCCCTCATCACACTTCTGTCAGGATAAAGCCATTACGGAGGTACTTGGAAAACAATCGCTCGGGGCTTTGGGTAGATTTTGGTGCAGGTATGCATCAGGTCAGTCACTCCGCGTCAACCTTGAATTTTTCAACTTTTCATGTTTTTTTTCAGTGCGAATGGCGGAGCGATCGCTAATACGAGAGGAGTATACTAGTTCTCGTTGGCAAGTGGTCGTGCGTTATTCTATTGTGAGGACATTTGTGTGCATCATTTTGGGAATATTTTGAAGGGAAGACAAAAGCAAACAACCCTCGATAGGTTGCATCTGAAAGTCAGGGTGGAGGCGGGGCAAATAGAGCCAACCCGGGAGAAGAAAGGTATCAAAATGTCAAACAAAATTAAAATTAGGGTTAGTGTAAGATTAGATCAAGGGTGTCAGACTCGGGTTGGTTTGCGGGCCGCTTTAACGTCAACTTGATTTCACGTGGGCCATTTTAGATATAATATTTAGATTTTTTTATATAAATGGATTAAAAGAACTGGATTAAAAACCCTGAATATTCAGTTTTTTATAGATCTAAAAAAATGTTTATTTTAGCTTTTTTTATATATTTTTTTAGATTTTACAAAATGATTTTTGAACCAAAAACACAGAAAAAAATGATTAAAAAATTACAATTATTGATTTAAAAGGGGGAAAATCAGGAAATTTAATATACATCTATATTCTTCATTTAAATTTGATCCTAAAACAGAGAGTCGGCACTCAGGATTTACTTTCCTGGGCCACACAAAATGATGTGGTGGGCCAGATTTGGCCCCCGGGCCGCCACTTTGACACATGTGGGTTAGATTAAATTTATTTTTGAGTGTCCGCACTGTAATCCAAGTTCATTTAAATGTGTTTGTTTTGTTACGAGCGTGTTGCAGTGCAAAAATTATCCCTCCTCTCTCTCCTAACCCTAACCCGGACTCCGTATAATTTTAATAATATTAAACACATTTTAGTACTATTAAACCAGTAGTTATTTGTTACGTTGTTAATAGATGGCGAATTCGATCAAATAAAAAATGTTTTTCCAATCCAATATCCTGTTTTGGGTATTTTTTTCAGAGGGTTGGAACAAATTAATTTATTTTTAGTTCATTTCTATGGGGAACGTTCATTTGTGTTATGAGTAAATCGACGTACGAGCTCAGTCTCGGAACGCATTAAGCTCGTATCTCGAGGTACCGCTGTATACACACAGAGATGTTTCTGAGCCTAGCTTTCTAGCTAACTTCCCCACGATTACATGACATTTTGCAAGAACTCTGTGGATGTCATTAGACACGGCACCCTCACACCGCAGGATCTGCCTCGGAGAAGAATAAAATAGAGCTGTTGTTTTTTGCGCACAGTCTGCCCTCGTTGTCTCTCACTATTGCACTGCGGGGGTGGTATGGGAGACCCTTAAGAAAAAAATGACATCATTAGATTCTGTCTTAAACATCGTAACGTTCCACTTGATTTCCATGCAAATTTACCCTCGTCAGGATTGGATTGTGTACATGCAGTATATTGCTTTCTCACTTGATTAAGGGAGTTGTTATGCAATTGGGATCTGGTTTTATAGTCCCCAAATCACCTCTACTCGGGTGTAAACGAATAAAAGGTCTCGATTGCTAATTGACTCAAATCTAGCTCAAGGGTCAACAATGTGGAAACCATGGGAAACAAAGTGACCCCAAGAACCAAATGCGTGGGGGTCTGCTAACAAAATGCTGGAATAATGAAGGCTCATTAAAAACTAAGTTGGTAACCCCTAATTATTGGTTTGTAGTTGAAGACTGAGGGCGCTTAAGTGCTGCAATATGACACTTGCATTGTTTCATAGCTGTCAACTAGTACGTTTTTCCCGTATTTTATCCTTTTTTTCAGTGGCGGGCCGTCAGGGCCTTCAAGGCCTTCTCTGCTGGCCTAAGAAATATCTGAATCATATATTATATTTTGTCCATCAATACTGATTAAATAAATCTAAATGGTCTGTTCGCTTCCTTTCATTGCTTTCCCCCCTGGGTGGACTGCTTCCAGATGTGTGTTTTCATATTGAAGCATTTAACCAATCACATTTCAGCCATTATTCGTTGCCAGGGTCAGAAATCTGCCTCAAGGCCTTCACAATCAGTTCTGCAGGCTCTGTTGCATTAAACAAGCGTCGATAAGACTGTTGCTTTTACCAATCAGATTTCGAGTTGGCAACACCACAATGCATTGTCGCAGGCGTAGGGATACGTCATCACTTTCACCAAGCTAGTGATTAGCCAGAGCTACCAAAGTGTATCTGTAGCGAGCTGCACAAGCAAATATATTGTTGTGTTGATTTAAAGCCATTTTCAAGACGGACTATGCCAGAAATATGACAGGACAGGCTCGACTTTCATCATTAGCTTCGATGGCGATAGAAAAGAAGGAATAAAGAAAGGAGGATGGATATTCTGTACAGTTAAAAATGATTTTGGGTGAGTAAAATATGGCTATATTCCTAAATAATATTTCAATTGTGGGCCCGGTTCTGATATCTGAAAAGCTCCAGTGTTTGTATTGAATCACTAAATGCTGCTAGGAAGTGGATTTTACCCCATGTTAGAGCATTTTTTGCCGTTTCGCGTATGGACGTATCGACGTTCATCGCTGTCTTTTTCCCGGGGAAATGATACTCCGGGCCCGGTTCTGATGTCTAAAAAGCTCCAGTATTTGTATTTAATCAAAAAATGCTGTTTTCGGCTGGAATTTACCCCATTTTCGGGCAATGTTTGCCGGTACGCCATTGACATTCATTGCTGTCTTTTCCCGGGAAAATCACCCCCCTGGCCCGGTTGTAATGTCTGAAAAGCTCAAGTATTTGTATTTAATCATTAAATGCTGCTAGGACGTGGATTTTACCCTTTGAAGGCGCTACGAGAAAATGCACGGACCGTCACTGCTTTTTTTTGATCATTTGAAATTTTGTTCGGCATATAACAACTTTTGTACTGGAATTTTTAAGTAATAAGTACGTTTTTTTGTAAAACCGATCTTGTTTTACCCATTTCGGCTCTAATCCGGATCGTCTCGGTCACTGGTAGCAGACGAAAACGTCATTGTCGACTGCTAATGTTGTCAGGTTAGCCTTTTTACTATATAAATATAGCGTGTCAGCAAGCAATGTACCCAGACAGTCAAGCTGTCAACGTCATACAGCGAAATCTACGGAATCTTGAATTTAGTGCATACTGATTGGCCAACCCGTCCAAATGTGAATCAACTATAAAAGAAAACCACAGAATGACACTGGGAACCAGTAGGTAAAACTGGAAACTGGAAAATTTGTGAATTGAGTGGTCAATAATATTTTCGCTTTTTTTTCAAAATATTTTTTGACTGTAAATGACAAATAATACCACATCAATGCATTGGGATGATAAGTTGTCATAGGACAGCTGTTTGTCCGTCACATTTTTGACGGGTAATACTTGCGAGGCCGTTTGCGTGTGGGTGAATGTGTGTTCATGTGTGTGTCACCGGAGGCTATCTTCCTGTTGAGAGAGTGGCGGTGCGGCAAAGGGACAATGATTAATTTCACTACAAGTCACCTGTGTGTGTGTGTGCGGGGGTAGTAGACATGTAGTCAGCAGGTGTGCTGTGATACTTTGGCTGCCCTACACTCAGGGTTACGCACACCCACGCACACACACACACAAAGACAGCCAAATGTTCATTCGCAGATTTCTGTCTTTTTTTTGCTCTGGATTGCATATTTGTAAACATTTATTTAAATTTAATTGACTCGAATGCTTTTATTGTCATTATACAACTATGAAATTTAAAGGTCCTGGGTTCAAAATCAGGTTGCTCCACCTGTGTGGAGTTTAAATGTTCTTCACGGGCCTGTGTGGGTTTTCTCTTGGTACTCTGGTTTCCTCCCACATTCCAAAGACTACTACTACTACCACCACTACTACTACTACCACCACCACTACTACTACCACCACCACTACTACTACCACCACCACTACTACTACCACCACCACTACTACTACTACTACTACCACCACCACCACTACTACTACTACCACCACTACTACTACTACCACCACTACTACTACTACCACCACTACTACTACTACCACCACTACTACTACTACCACCACTACTACTACTACCACCACTACTACTACTACCACCACTACTACTACTACCACCACTACTACTACCACCACCACCACTACTACTACCACCACTACTACTACTACCACCACTACTACTCCTACCACCACTACTACTCCTACCATCACTACTACTACTACTCCTACCACCACTACTACTATTCCTACCACCACTACTACTATTCCTACCACCACTACTACTATTCCTACCACCACTACTACTACTCCTACCACCACTACTACTACTACCACCACCACTACTACTACTACCACCACCACTACTTCTACTACCACCACCACTACTTCTACTACCACCACCACTACTTCTACTACCACCACCACTACTTCTACTACCACCACCACTACTACTACCACCACCACCACCACTACTACTACTACCACCACCACCACCACTACTACTACCACCACCACCACCACCACCACTACTACCACTACTACCACCACCACCACCACCACCACTACTACTACCACCTCCACCACCACCACTACTACTACCACCATCACCACTACTACTACCACCATCACCACTACTACTACTACCACCACCACCACTAATACTACCACCACTACTACTGCGTTTTATACTCCGGTGCCCCTTATATCTGAAATACATTTTGAAATAGGCCATTAATTGAAGGTGCGCCTTACAGTGCGGAAAATGCTAGTAGTAGCAATTATAGTGGGGTCTCTCATTGTCACCCAAAGAGTCTTGCTTAAGAAAGAAGTGCATGAAACAAATAACAAAGTTACAAACTAAATGAAATATGAAAAGTAAAAAGTTGGATGGAAATGGATGCAGACGGGGAGGAGAAAGCCCGGGGCTTTTGGAAAATGGAGGCTCACCTGTGACACTCTCCCGCCCTTGTGTGCCAGCTGACCTGCATCCACCGCCAACTGCCCTCTGCCCCGAGCTGTAGGCCAACTTGCCCGATCCGAGTTCCACATCACTTTGCACTTTTCATTTTTGCAAATATTTATAGCAATCACACTTTGTTTCCAGAATAAGAACTTTCTACTCACTGTGTACATTGCATAGTGCTATTGAGACAAAAATGCCACGGGACTCAGACCTTTCACTCTCTAATACAGTTGTGGTCAAAAGTTTACATACACTTGTGAAGAACACTAGCTATCTTGAGTTTCCAGTTATTTCTACAACTCTGATTTTCTCTGATAGAGTGATTGGAACAGATACTTCTTTGTCACAAAAAAACATGCACTTTATACTTCCAAACAATTGTTTGCACTGTTGCTCTTGGGACATGCAGCTACTTTGAAATGGCTCCAAGTGACTTTCCTGACTTGTTCAAGTCAACGATTCGCTTTTTCAGATCCATGTTGAGCTCCTTTGACTTTCCCATTGTAGCGTTTGTGGGCGTTTGCATCCAATGAGCCCTATTTAAATGGCCTCAGAGAAGTCACCAGCTGTAGTCACTCATAATCACTCACAAGAAGTTAAGAGACCATGCTATGAAGCTCATTTCACTGACACAACTTTCTAAGTCACTAAAATCGCTAATTCGTGTTGATGTATGTATATTTTTCACCCAGCAGATTCGATCACTGTTTCTGTTAACCCATAATAGTCATAAAAGAACCAAACTTCATGAATGTTTTTTGTGACAAAGAAGTATCTGTTCCAATCACTCTATCAGAGAAAAATCAGAGTTGTAAAAATAACTGGAAACTCAAGAGAGCCATGACATTATGTTCTTCACAAGTGTATGTAAACTTTTGACCACAACTGTATGTTTTCACTGTAATAGTAGTTCAAAAAAAAATAAACAAACATGCGGCCTGTGATTAGCGCTTTGGCCTCACAGTTCTGGAGTCGGGGTTCGATCTCATGTGGGTCCTTAACTGTCTGAAGTTTGTATGTTCTCCGGGTACTCACCCCCCCAAAAAACATGCATACTAGGCTAGCTAGTTGAACAATACAAATTGCCCATAGCTACCTGTGATTGGTTGTTTGTCTCTTTGTGCCCTGTGATTGGCAGGGTGCCGATTCAGGGTGTCTGTCCTTAGCTGGGATAGAATCCAGCACCCCACGCGACCCTTAAATAAATGGAAAAAAAAATTCAGATCAACCTTAAACCAGTGGATATTTTGAATCTTCCAGTCTTTAAAAGTCAATTCAACTTCTGCAACTGTTTCACGCTGATTGGAAAGTGTTTGATTCCATTTTGTTGCCCACCGAGAGCACAAAATACATGACAGTTTGCTTTGTAATGTAAAATTTCAAGATTTTGGAAGGGGGTGGATAAAAGAGCCCAGTGAGAACCCTCCCAAAGCAGATTTATCCCTGCACTTGCCTTTTATGCAAAGTGGATTTCTTCTCTTAAGGAACAAGATCACCTGCTGTGCTAACAAGCCAAAAGTTATTTTTAAAAGAAAATAATCATGATAATGAAAAGGCAGCAGTTAAAATCCAGTATTTTGCTATGTGTCTTGCATATTTCTGAATATGGATTTAGATGAGATAGTTTTGAATAGGCGGCATGGTGGTCGAGTGGTTGGCTTGGCGGACTCGCAGTTCTGGGATCGAGGGTTTGATTCCAGTATGGAGTTAGTATCAGAAATTTAGGTATATTGGGCAAGGGGCAACAATTACCTCAATATTTCTACTAATTACTTCATCATAGGTAATTTAACCGCCCAAACGTTATTGCTGTAAAATGAATGGAAATTACAAGTTTTATACGCATTGGGCGGGTTTTCAAATACTTACTGATGGGTGAATATTTAACATGCAGTTGTCGTTTTTTCTGTAGAAACTGTAGAAATGACATTGTTTGTTTTTGACTTCTAGATCCTCGTCAACTCGGTTTCCCAGCCTCCTTTGCTGTACGAAAACGTCGTGGTAAACAACGGCAGTCCTATCCTGAAGGATTTGCTCTTCAGCCCAGATCACCAATACTTGTACACGCTCACTGATAAACAGGTAAACACACAATTTCAACTAAACAACAGCACGAGAAGATTCATCCGAATTTTTTTTAATAATTTGAAATTCATTACACCAAAGTTTCTGGAACATTTATTTTATTGAAGAGTTAGTGTCGATGTTAAATCATGATTATTCCATGACATTCACACAGTGGCGGGCCGTCAGGGCCTTCAAGGCCTTCTCTGCTGGCCTAAGAAATATCTGAATCATATATTATATTTTGTCCATCAATACTTATGAAATAATTCCAAATTGTCTGTTAGCTTCCTTTCATTGCTTTCCCCCCTGATTGCACTGCTTCCAGATGTGTGTTTTCATATTGAAGCATTTAACCAATCACATTTCGGCCATTATTTGTTGCCAGGGTCAGAAATCTGCCTCAAGGCCTTCACAATCGTTTCTGCAGGCTCTGCTGCATTAAACAAGTGTCGATAAGACTGTTGCTTTAAACAATCAGATTTGGAGTTGGCAACACCACAATGCCTTGTCGCAGGAGTAGGGAAACGTCATTGCCTTCTCGCAGGCGTAGGGATACGTCATCGCTTTCACCAACTATGATTGGCTAGTGATTAGTCAGAACTACCACAAGAACAAAAAAATGTTGAAAGTTTTCAGGTTTTGGCCATTTTATCTTACCATAACCGTTAATTTCGAAACGCAATGTTACTTTCAAAATAAGTTTTGCATTTTGCACTTTCTCAAAACGTTCAATTTTTTTTTAAGTTAAGTAGCATGCATAAGAAATAGCTGATTTTGTATTTCTTTGCGAGAATTAACTTGTGAAAATAGGAAACTATTTGAAAAACATTAAAACATTAGATAATATTTAGCTTTCATTTTGTATGTGTTGCTGGTCAACACCACTAGAAAAAAGGGTCCCAAAACCTAAAAATTCTCTTTACCAGCTACAAAATATGATTTTTCTCATTTGGCATCTCTGCAGCATTATCATATGAGCAAATAACCATTCAATATGAATCATACACAGTGGTCAGAACAACATGGCAAACTGGCTTAGAGACACCAAAACATTGTCCACCATCCCTTTATATTCCATTTCAATGTTAACTATCATTAGTGATCATTAATAGACCCATATTTTTACATCCCTGACACGTGAATGTGGGGCCAGTGTATTAACACACAATGGAGCGAGCATATTAAGATCATTATCATCACTGCGTAGCACATCAATGTGTTAAGTATGACCCTTTACCTGGTGCTACTTTGTATCCCCCCTTCTCATTCTTTACCTGCAAGACTCTTATCTCATAAAAGCAAATGACCGCACTGTGATAACCTTCATTGAAACGTTCCCGGCACATAGAAGCACCTCTTGAGTGCCGTGCAATTTGCCAAAGATTAGACATAATTGACTTCCATGTGTCTGGATGAGAACAGAGAAGTGTAATTGATACAAATGGACAGTGTTGCACTGATTGGGGAATTAGGCCCGTCTGTCAAGATTGGCAGGACAAGGAAGTGACTTGGCTGGGTCAAAAACATACAAAAAGAAGTCTTCAAATAAGCGGATATTTTTTGAGGACCTAGATTTTTTTCATATTTGAATTGAACTCAATTGCTTTTATTGTCATTATATATACAAGTATAATGAGATTTCAAGTTTTCAACACAAAGTGCACATATTTTCTAAACTGCTTTATCCTAACAAGGGTCATAGGCAGGGGGGGTGCCGGAGCCCATCCCAGCTCACTTCGGGCCAGAGGCGGGGCCGCCCAATTGCAAGGCACGGAGACAAACAACTAATTAGTTATAGCTAGGGGCAATTTAGAGCATCCAATGGCCTAGCATGCATGTTTTTGGGATGTGGGAGGAAACCGGAGTACCCGGAGAAAACCCACACAGGCCGAGGGAGAATATGCAAAATCCACACAGGTGGAACGACCTGGATTTGAACCTGGGACCCCAGAACTGTGAAGCCAATGTTCTAACCACTTACCCACACTGGGCTGCCAAAATAAATAATCAATAAATAATAAATAATCATTAAATAATAAATATATAATCAATAAAAAATCAATAAATAATAAATACATAATCAATAAAAAATAATCAATAAATAAAAAATCAATAAATAATAAATAAACAATAAATAAAAAATAAAAATCAATAAATAAGAAATAATTAAGTAGTCCAAATGAGTCCAGGATGAGTTCCATCATTTTGCAGAAATTCAGCGCACCACCACTTAGTCTACAGACTCAACAACAAACAAACAAACAGATAGATAATGAAATATGTAGTCACATGGATAAGTGGTACCAGGTGACTAAAGTGGCTAGCGGCTAGCAATAAGTCATGATTAGGTCTTCCTAGGTGCAGAACTGGAGTTGAGTATGGTGACGGCTCTTGGGAAGAAACTGTCCTTGAGTCTGTTTGTCTTGGCTGTTATGGCCCTGTAGCGCCTGCCAGTTTCCAGTAACCATTCCAAAATGTGATATCATTCTTCCCGCGACCCTAATGAGGATAAAGCAGTTCAGAAAATCAAATGAGAGAGATGAGATCTAACATTGCTCAGCAGGGTTGTTCGAATCTGTCAAGTCATTTGAGTTTCAAGCGCCCCCATAGGTTCCCGCTCTTTTTTTGTTTTCTATATCATAGTGAGTCTCTCTTGGCACCAGCAAATGCATTTTTTTTAAATATTTAAAGCCGGGTGTTTTATTTTTTGATGAGCGCCAGTATGTATGCGATAGTTGTGTAAGTGTTAGTGCTACCACTGTGGGGAAGACAAGATAAAAGCCTTGTATAATCCGCAATGCTTGCATGGAAAGATGGACCGTAGTTGATATGCTCATGTAAGAGACAATATACTAAGTGGGAAGTACTGTCTACTACACATGCATGTGTGCCTTCCCATTTCTTTCCAAAGGAGTATCAAACAATAGCCTTTGGAAGCACATCATTTCAATTCCCTCTACAGAATTCACAACTATTTTTAGAAAGCAAGTGAGATTTGAGTGCAAGTGGAATAATATACCGTATTTTTAGTTGCAGGTGAAAATTCTGTATTTTGCCAACATAGATAAGTCGTCAATATAGATAAGTCGTCGACGTAGATAAGTCGTCGACGTAGATAAGTCGTCAACGTAGATAAGTCGTCGACGTAGATAAGTCGTCGACGGAGATAAGTCGTCGACGGAGATAGGTCGTCAACGGAGATAGGTCGTCAACGGAGATAGGTCGTCAACGGAGATAGGTCGTCAACGGAGATAGGTTGTCGACGTAGATAGGTCGTCGACGTAGATAGGTCGTCAACGTAGATAAGTCTTCAACGTAGATAAGTCTTCAACGTAGATAAGTCGTCAACGTAGATATGTCGTCAACGTAGATAAGTCGTCAACGTAGATGAGTCGTCAACATAGATTAGTCGTCGACATAGATAAGTCGTCAACATAGACACCGCATCAACGTAGACACAGCATCAACGTAGAGATGTCGTCAACATAGTCACCGCGTCAACATAGACACGGCGTCAACATAGACACGGCGTCAACGTAGACACGGCGTCAACGTAGACACGGCGTCAACGTAGACACGGCGTCAACGTAGACACGGCGTAAACGTAGACGTTGTCAACGTAGACACGGCTTCAACGTAGAGACGTTGTCAACGTAGATAGGTCGTCAACGTAGATAGGTCGTCAACGTAGATAGGTCGTCAACGTTGATATGTCGTCAACGTAGATAAGTCGTCAACGTAGATAAGTCGTCAACGTAGATAAGTCGTCAACGTAGATAAGTCATCCACATAGATAAGTCGACCACATAGATAAGTCGTCCACGTAGATAAGTCGTCAACAGAGATAAGTCGTCAACGGAGATAAGTCAGAAACGTAGATAAGTCGGAAACGTAGATAAGTCGGAAACGTAGATGAGACCGTCAACTTTTTTCATTGCATTTTGGTATTTATTTTTTTACCTAGGTCTACAATGTCTTGTGTGTCTTGTATCTGTCTTGCTACTGCAACCAAGAAATTTCCCGATTACGGGATGATATAAAGTTCTAACCTAGACACGTCGTCAACATAGACACGTCGTCAACATAGACATGTCATCAACATAGACAAGTCGTCGACATAGACCAGTCGTCAACGTAGACTACTCGTCAACGTAGACATGCTGTCAACATAGACACGGCATCAAAATAGACACGTCGTCAACATAGATAGGGCATCAACAAGTGGTCACATAAGTAGTCAGGTTCAAAAAGTGACTTAAGTGGTTAGCAGCCTATGGACTTTTGGTGCAAGTACAATATAAGAGATTAGTTTTGATTAGGTCCTCCCTCCTGGGTCTTAGGCGAAGAAGGCAAGTTGAGATGCATGCTAATGTATGTTCCATGCTAGCACTACCGCAATGTTGAGTATGTTATTAGAAGAAGAAAAAAGGCAACCGGAACAAATTTTACTTTTATTGTGCTTTATTGACATAATGTGTACTCCTAAGCGTATCTCTTTACAATAGACATTGGTCAAACCGACATTCTTTTGCAAAATAAATATATTCCTAATGGTGCGGTCAAGTGGTCAATTTAGTGCACACACAAGGCACATCGGCCGATTGGGCCATTATCGAGAATATTTTCCACTTTAAGTGCGCTCTATAGGCGAGAAAATACGATAATTGTTTGAGGCCTTTGCACCATTTCCATTTGCACTTGATCTTGCATCATTTCTTCATTTCCTTCTGGCAATGCTAAATGAGAGCGGAGGCTGGGAATGTTTTCCCAGTAGTTGGTTCAGACAGCAAAAGGTCTCACGCTCTTACTTAATAAATTCAACATGAAAGGGAGCGTAAGGAAGCCTCTCCGGCCTGTTGATATTGAAGACGCTCGGAGCTCCGGGCTTTTGAACTGTGCTATTAAATCATTTTTTTTTTAGTCTGGAACACAAACGGTAAACAAACATTTACTGGCAAAGTCCAGTAAATGTTTGTTTACCTTCATATGGGTAATTTTGCTGTCTTGAGTCGTGCGGACTGATATTAGCATTTGACTTTTTTTTTAATGTTGGCTGCCATGTTGACCAGCACGAAGCTAGCGTATGCGACGTCTATAAAAATATGTTGTTTTTTAAAGCAGTGACTTTTGCTCCCAATTTTTCCAAGGCTTATCAATGAAAACTTTTGGTTGTATTAAAATGTAGATTTTATTCATTTATACTCCGCTGGTAAACGTGTATCCCGTCTGAGATCAAATAAATAAAGCTGAGGCGGAATTGCAATGTCACTTGAACAGATGGTGATTTTGGCTTTATTCAAGTAAACAACACTCTGTTTGATATTTGTCACTCTTATCTCTTTTAACATATCATATTGCATGCGAAAGCAAATTTCCACGATACAAAGATGTTTGCGTCCTGGAGAATATTGGCAAGTTCACTTCATAAAAATAGTAACTTCACAGATTTATAAAAAAAAAGTTAACCTCTATTATTTAGCATGTTTTTTTGTATTTTTTTTGTAAATCTTACTTAGGAGAGTGGTTGGTCTGCGAGCCTCGCAGTTTTGGGGCCGAGGGTTTGATCTCGGAGGTTTGATTACCTACTGGGTGGAGTTTTCATGTTCTTCCCGGGCTTACGTGGGTTTACTCCGGGTACTCCGCTTTCCTCCCACATTCCAAAACCATGCATGCTAGGCTAGCTGGTTGAACACTCGAAATTGCCCCTAGCTATGATTGGTTGTGTGTCCTTGTGCCCTCTGATTGGCTGGCCACTGATTCAGGATGTCTGTAATTAGGTGGGATAGGCTTCAGCACCCCCCGCGACCCTAGTGAAGATAAAGCGGTTCAGAAAATGAAAAAAAAAGAGACCGCATAAACCAGGATGAAGATGGTGGTGGTGGTTGTTTGTATCTTTTTGCCCTCCGATTGGCTGGCCACTGATTCAGGATGTCTGTAATTAGGTGGGATAGGCTTCAGCACCCCCCGTGACCCTAGTGAGGATAAAGCAGTTCAGAAAGTAAAAAAAAATAGACGACATAAACAAGGATGAAGATGGTGGTGGTTGTTTGTATCCTTGTGTCCTCTGATTGGCTGACCACTTATTTAGGGTGTTTGTAATTAGGTGGGATAGGCTTCAGCACCCCCCGCGACCCTAGTGAGGATGAAGCAGTTCAGAAAAAAAAAAAAAAATAGACCGCATAAACAAGGATGAAGATGGTGGTGGTCTTTTGTATCCTTTTGCCCTCCGATTGGCTGGCTACCGATTCAGGGTGTCTATAATTAGGTGGGATAGGCTTCAGCACCCCCCGCGACCCTAGTGAGGATAAAGCGGTTCAGAAAATGAAAAAAAAAATAGACCACTTAAACAAGGATTAAGATGGTGGTGGTTGTTTCTATCCTTGTGTTCTCTGATTGGCTGGCCACTTATTTAGGGTGTTTGTAATTAGGTGGGATAGGCTTCAGCACCCCCCACGACCCTAGAGAGGATAAAGCGGTTCAGAAAATGAAAACAATTAGACCGCATAAACAAGGATGAAGATGGTGGTGGTTGTTTGTATCTTTGTGCCCTCTGATTGGCTGACCACCGATTCAGGGTGTCGCCGGCCTGGTGCCCATAGTTGGCTGGGATAGGCTCCGGCACCCCCTGCGAACCTTGTGAGTGGTTCAGAAACTGAATGAATGTCAGGAATAGTCTTCTCTGACATACACATTTTATTTATATTTGAGAATATTCATCCTACTTTGAATAATTTACCATTACATCCTGAAATCAAGTCTCACTTGACAGCAGTTGAAATTCGAATGCCTCATTTTTTTTAAAGACCTCGTTGGTGTTCTATCATATTGCTTTTAATCTACTTCTCTGCAGTGTGAACATGCAGGAATTGCTCTTTTCAAATCTTCCCCGTAGCTCAAGAGTGAGTGTTTAGTGTCTGGATGTGCGCTAACTGTATAGCCAATCATCTTTTTTGGTCTCCTCCGACCTCCTCCTGCTCCTCCTCATTCCAGCCTCCGTTGAATAATAGAAATGCCAAGTGATGAGAGCTCAAACATAAAAAATCCCATTTCCCAGCTTGACAGAGCAATTTACCTTTCCCCATATTCACTCGCTCACGTAATTAAAAGTGTTGGATTGGACCCAGAGGTCACTCCCCTCCACGACGCAAACGCGGTACGATAACGTAAGAAAGACTGCTTCGTGACTACTGTTCATTTTCCGTCTCAGTCTTAAATGTTGTTATTGGACACTACGCGTAAATTCGGTGTCATCGTATTTTTCTTTCACTCATTTTCTGTACTGCTTATCCTCACAATGGTCGCGGGGGGTGCTGGAGCGTATCCCAGGTGACTTCAGGCACCAGGCGGCGGGGGGATACCCTGAATCGGTGGCCAGCCAATCACAGTGAGACAAAAGAGAACCAATCAAAGCTAGAGTGTTCAACCAGCTAGCCTAGCTAGCATGCATGTTTTGGGGATGTTGGAAGAAACCGGAGTACCCGGAGAAAACCCACGTAAGGCCATAGAGAACCTGCAAACCCCACGCAGTGGGGACCCACGTGGGATCGAACCCTCGACCCCAGAACTGTGAGGCCGACGCGCTAAGCACTCGTCTGCCGAGCAGCCTAAAAATTTTCAGCTGAATAATAATAATAATATTATTAATAAATATGATAATATGATTATTCATACATATAAATCATATTATTAATAAATATAATAATATTATTAATAAATATAATAATATTATTAATAAATATAAAAAAATAATAATAAATATAATAATATTATTAATAAATAGAATGTTATTATTAATAAATTTAATAACTTTATTATTCTATTATTATTGATAAATATAACAATATTATTATTAATAAATGTAATAATATAATTATTAATGAATAAAATATTATTATTTTAAATAAATAATATATTATTATTAATAATAAATGTAATAATATAATTATTAATAAATAAATTATTATCATTAATACATTAAATATTATTATTAATAAATATATTATTATTAATAATAAATATAATATTATTATTATTAATAAATATAATAACAACAGCTTAAGTACTCCAATGCAGTGATTTTAAACTTTTACTACAGTTACTGTAAGCATCTAACGAAATTATTTTTTACATACAGTTAGAGCTTTTCTTATCATTCTTAAGATATTACTGTAATATTTACCGTATTTTCTCGCATATAGGCCGTATTTGTCGCGAAAAAAATATGACTGAATCGAGGGTATGGCTTATATGTGCATAAATTAGACTTGCTATGCACCGAACGCCATAATGCAAGACAATGCGGCCGATACGGTCCTATATTTCAAAATGGAGAAAAGATAAACAGATAAAATGCTATGAATGAAATTTAAGAAGAAAAAAAACGTATCTTGCATAAAACGTGAAAAACACTCACTTGTGCCAGCCATTGCTCGTTCAGGGCGCCGCCATCTTACCTAGGGATGACAAACTAGACCACTACGGCCCACTTCCTGGTTGTACTGCTCACGTGACTTCCTTTTTTAATTTGTCAATGTTCAATCCAGCAATCGTTTTATACAATATCTCAAAAATACCACGTGTGATGATTTTTCTTAAGATTTTCCCTTCAAAATAAAACATTTGTTCCCCCCTATTAAAACCATGAATATGGAGGTGAAAATTGTGAATCAGGGGGTGTCTTATACGAAATAAATTGCAAATTTAACGTTTTCAGGGCAATTTTAAGGGTGCAGCTTATATGCGGATGCGGCTTATACGCGAGAAAATACGATAATTGCATTTTTTTTATGGTGCAGGGACAAATGTATATTTTATATCGTTTAAAAATAGATCCTAATTTATAATAAATCCACATTATATCCAGCTTCTATAGGGAATATCCAGTCAACATTAACTCATTAACACAGAAGAAAAGGTCGTGGCTCTTTTCTTGTAAAACAGATTGACGAGATGACCTCCTAGCGGCTAATGATTTCACCTATTTCTCCGCGGGGATGCCTTGACAGTCACATAACGGGCGGAAGATGCACCCGAGTCTATTGATTTGACGACACTTCACAATGTGTAGTAATGCACAATGAAAAATGGTTAAGCCTGTCAAGGCATTTGAGAGGTTTCATATTTATTCTGGCAGCATTAAGCGCACTGGGGGGAAACGGCACCCGTCACGTAATCATCTTTTGGTGTTTTGTCGACGTTTGAAGTGGTTAAAAAGGCCAACAAAGGCGGCTTTCATCAGAAATAACGAGGGAGAGGGACATTTTTCTTCAAGTACCCTTGGCCCTCAAGGCTGATGCACGTTTTAAGTTTTGACACTACAGTGGTACCTCGACATACGAGCTTAATTCGTTCCGGGACTGAGCTCGTATGTCGATTTTCTCGTAACTGAAACGAACGTTTCCCATTGAAATGAACTAAAAACAAATTAATTCGTTCCAAACCTCTGAAAAAACACCCAAAACAGGATATTTATTGGAAAAAATGTTTTATTTGTTCTAATTTTCCATCTATTAAGAAAGTATCAAATAACTAGTGGTTTAATAGTACTAAAATGTGTTTAATAGTATTAAAATTAGACGGATTTCGCGGAGGGGAGAGAGACGGACAGAGAGAGAGAGAGACTTTTTTGCACGGCAACGCGCTCGTAACATACCATAAACAAATTTGGATTGGATTGGATAACTTTATTCATCCCGTATTTGGGAAATTTCATTGTGACAGTAGCAAGAGGGTGATTAGACAGAACAACAAAGCAAAAGCACCAAGTACAAAGCAAATCAAAGTAAATGTGATCATTAAGAATCACCAAATCAAATCATTAAGACAGAAAAACAGCAAAAACACAAAACGAGCAAGAGTGGATGGAGCTACCGCCATTGGCTGCTACTTGAACGGCGCCATCTTGGTTGGGGTAGCAAAAACGGATGCAGACTCAAAAAGACATCGTAAAGTTGGACAAAAACTGGAACCACACACAGGAAGTCTTCCACAAGATAGGGAACTTCTGCAGACTGACTGTGATTTAAATGAACTTGGATTATGAAGCAGACACACTCATAAATACGTTTACTCGAACCTAACACTAAACTTAATTCTAATTTTGTTTGACATTTTGATACCTTTCTTCTCCCGGGTTGGCTCTTTTCGCCCCGCCTCCACACTGACTTTCAGTCAATATCGAGGGTTGTTTCAGTTTGTCTTCCCTTCAAAATATTCCCAAAATGATGCACACAAATGTCCTCACAATAGGATAGCACACAAGCACTTGCCAACGAGAAGTAGTATATACGCCATTCGCACTGACTAACGGGGAAAAGAAATACTGAAAAAATGCAACGCTCCGCCCAGAGACGACATTACACGAGGGAGTTGCGGTGAAAAAGACAGTGGCAATGATGTTCTTATGAGCAGCCTCTCGCGTCCGTTGTCTGCTCGTATATCAAAATTTGTCTCGTATATCAAGATAAATATTTTCCCGAAATTTTACTCGTATCTCAAATTGCTTGTCTTCCCTTCAAAATATTCCCAAAATTATGCACACAAATGTCCTCACAATAGGATAACGCACGACCACTAATCTAACCTTACACTAAACTTAATACTAATTTGGTTTTAAATTTTGATACCTTTCTTCTCCCAGGTTGGCTCTTTTTGCCCCGCCTCCACCCTGAATTTCAGATGCAACCTGTAGATGGTAGTTTGCTTTTGTCTTCCCTTCAAAATATTCCGAAAATAATGCACACAAATGTCCGCCACTCGTATGTCGAGATACCACTGTATTTTGTTTGAACGCATTTTTGCGTATGCACGTTGTTTATCCCAAAGCTTTTCCCGCCGTTGTCTTGATACATGTACGTAACCGATGCTTGATTAGACGTCAGCACGGAATGGGATAATGATGGAGAGATCCTGGCGTCACAAGACGGCTTGTTCTTCTTTGTCTACCTCCACCAAGGTTGTCTTTGCCCATGTCTAGTTTTGATCAATGACTTCATTTGCTGTGTTTTTCGGGGTAACCGGACAAATACAAGAGTGATGAGAGCAGAACAAAAAGACAAATAGTCGGATTGAAGAAGCTAACCAACAGAAAATGCAACAATCGGGGAAACTCATTTAGTTTATGTTTGTCAGGCACTTTCGTAAGTCCAGCGGATATTTTTAAACGTATCATCACAGAAAAAGATTCTTTTTGATTGTTTTCGTCATTTAGTTATTTGCCAAACCTCAGATTACACTAGACTTTTTGTATTCTATTTTTTGTATGTTAATTCAAATGTATCGCAAGTAATGTAAAAAGGAAAGGAGACCACTTCTAAACACGCCGTGTCAAATACAGCGTCTCATTTATCATATTTTTCGGACTATAAGTCGCTCCAGCCAAAAAATAGAAAATTAAGATGAAAATAATATGTAGTATTAGTTGCAATTTTGGGAGTGCATTTTGTTTTCATTTTGTTACAATCCAAGAACAAACACGTCAAAGTAACTTAAAATAAATTGGAAAAAACATCCTAAATAGGCATCATTAAAATAACAGTTTTTCAGATAACTATAGCCTAAATCACCTGTGTCAAAGTGGCGGCCTGGGGGCCAAATCTGGCCCGCCACATCATTTTGTGTGGCTCGGCAAAGTAAATGATGAGTGCCGACTTTCTGTTTTAGGATCAAATTAAAATGAAGAGTATAAATGTATATAAAATTTCCCGATTTTCCCCCTTTTAAATCAATAATTGTCATTTTTTAATCAATTTTTTTCTGTATTTTTAGTTCAAAAATCATTTTTTAAAATCTAAAAATATATTTAAAAAAAGCTAAAATAAACATTGTTTTAGAGCTATAAAAAACTGAATATTCAGGGTTTTTAATCCAGTTCTTTTAATCCATTTATAAAAAAATATATATATATATTATATCTAAAATGGTCCGGCCCACATGAAATCGAGTTGACGTTAACGCGGCCCGCGAACCAACCCGAGTCTGACACCCCTGGCCTAAAAGGAAACAACATAACAAGCTGTCTGCATCAGAAAGAGAAAAACATGTAAATAAGTTGAGTATTCCTGTGCGATTTATAGTCCGGAAGATACGGTCAATTTTGTACTCATGACCCTCATTTTTATATTCATCTATTTTAATTCCATTATTGCATTACCTATATTTTTTCCCATATTTATTTCCACATCACCCATAATTATTAGAATTTTTCAAGTTTATTTCTTTAATAATTTACCTTTTGCATTAAAATCCACGCCAGAAAAGACCAAAAAAACACCCTATTAAATACAAAAGTGGATTAAATGACCATGTTTTCCGTGAGCAAATCCAATCGGCTTTTACCGAACAACAACACGAACATTTCTCACTTTTAGTTCTTTTTTTCCTGCATTTTTAAATCTCGATTGTGTTTGTGTCCATATAAAATTGTCAGTGCTGGGCTCACATTAGAGAAGCCATTCGTTAGTTTGTTGTTTGGGCAAACGGGCAATTATAGCTCAAGCTAAATGTGGACCGCATGGCTCGCTAACATCGAGCGAGCCGTGAGATGTGGCATATTTTCATCCTCCCTCCAAAACATAAACCAAACAAGAGAGGCTCATAAACTGTTTTGTAGTTGAAATAATTATCCCGGATCTCAAGCTAGTTTCTCGCGCTAGCGATGCCGAACTTTCTATCCGCATTTTAAACCTCATTTTCTTTCCACTTCCCGTCTTCTGCCATCCACAAATGAATATCTTTGCTGTAGCAAATTAGGCCTGAGATGGAAATGCCATATTTGATTTAACAACGGTGGTTTATATTTACCCCGTACGACGCTAGGCTAACGCTTTCCTATCTTATTATGTGCTGTCTCAAAGACAATGAAAGAAGCATTTCATCATCCACCAGCTAGCCGCTAAACCTGTAAATTCCATTTTCTTTCTTTGTTACGGTGCTTTTTTTCCTTTTTTTTTTTTGCAATGCTCTTTCCCACTCTCTTTGCTAACACAGTATTTTACCAGGCGCCAAGTAATGACAGTAATCTGGTGTTATTTGGTGTACTGAGTAAAGCTACATGTTGATAATGGTTGTATTATAATAGTTATCAGCTGTGGGTCACTAGAAATCTGCTGTAAGCTATTGTTATTGTACCGAAAGATGCATTAGTGGCATTTAGTTGAGATATGTTTTTTTTGTTAAGGCTGGGAATGGATGTTATTTGGAATGGCATGATACGGTATTTGGGAAAATGGAGCATTTTTTTGTCCAAAAAATGACAATTTTGCTTTGGATTCTTGTTGAGAATTTTTTAAAAATTGTTTAACAGAGGTCTGAACTCGCTTCGTCCTGGTCTGTGCGGTCAGATTTTTCCGTTTCTGAACTGCTTTATCCTTTGAAGGGTGACCCGGGGGGTGCTGGAGCCTATCCCAGCTGACCCTGACTCCGTTCAGAAAATGAATTGATTATTTATCTGTTTGTTTTTTGTTGTGTTGACTAATTTATTTATTACTTATCATCTTCTCTCATTTTCTGAACCGCTTCATCCTCATTAGGGTCGTGGGGGGTGCTGGAGCCTATCCCTACTGACTTCGGGCCAAAGGTGGGGGACACCCTGAATCGGTGGCCAGCCAATCGCAGGGCACGAGAAGACAAACAACCAATCACTTGTATCTAGGAGCAATTTAGAGCATTCAACCAGCTAGCATGCATATTTTGAAACCGGAGTACCCGGATAAAACCCATGAGGGCCGGGGAGAACATGCAAAATCCACACAGGTGGACCGACCTGGATTTGAACCCGGGACCCCAGAACTGTGAGGGTAATGCGCTAAGCCTAGCATGCATATTTGAAACCAGAGTACCCGGATAAAACCCACGCAGGCCCGGGGAGAACATGCAAACTCCACACAGGTGGACCAACCTGGATTTGAACCCGGGACCCCAGAACTGTGAGGCTAATTCGCTAAGCCTAGCATGCATATTTTGAAACCGGAGTACCCGGATAAAACCCACGCAGGCCCGGGGAAAACGATGCAAACTCCACATAGTTGGACCAACCTGGATTTGAACCCGGGACCCCAGAACTGTGAGGCTAATGCGCTAAGCCTAGCATGCATAGTTTGAAACCGTAGTACCCGGATGAAACCCACGCATGCCCGAGGAGAACATGCAAACTCCACACAGGTGTACCGACCTGGTTTTGAACCCAAAACTGTGAGGCTGACGTGCTAACCACTCAACCACCGGGCCGAAAATGTCTAAAAATCAAACAATTGCTTAGGATGGTAAGAAAGATTAACTGAAGAAAACAAGTATAAAATATATTTTTTGTGAAGAACACAGGGTTTTAATCAGCGAGGGTTTGTTTACATGAGTTAGCGACTTCAGTTTTTCCGCTCTAGCAAATACGCAGGGACAAGATGTAAGCAACTGCCTCCGCAAACATTTATCTCGGGTGGTCTCAGTGGACTTGTTCCTTTAATGTTGGGGTTCAGTCACAGACCCATTTTGGCTAGATACTTTCTATACTTAAAATAACAAGTCGAAAAGTTCTAACAAGAATTCTTAACTATGTGTGTATCTTATTTGAAGGTGACACGAGTACCAGTGGAAAGCTGTGAGCAGTACACATCCTGCAGTGCTTGTCTGGGGTCTGGAGACCCTCATTGTGGATGGTGTGTGCTTCATAACATGTAAGTCCATGCATCTATAATTGGTTTTAATGGAATGTGCTATATAATATTTTGGAGTTCGGTTTTAATGGAATGTGCTATGTGATATTTTGTTTTTTCTTCATGAAATTGGCATTATTTAAACTTGCTTCTTACAATGCTAAACCTAAAAAATGAGATTTTGTAGTGAGTTAAGAGAATTTTCGGATTTTCTGAGCCTTTTTCCTAGTGGCATTGACCAGAAAAACGTATAAAATACGGGAAAACGTATAAAATACAGGAAAATGTATAAGTTGATTGGTATCTAACTGCTTGACTGCTTGGAACAACGAATGAGAATACACCCAAAATAAAGCTCAATATTTTTGAATGATTTTCAAATAGCTTCATTTTTTTCAATCGTTAATAGGAATAAAAAAAACACAAACAGCAAATCAACGATCACTCCTGTTTCGTTTTAGCTATCACATATCTGGCAACCTCGGCCAATTGCTCCCCTTATTAATGATAGCAATTCTCCTTATTAAGCGGGAGAAAAAAACATATAAATGCAACGCGGCACATATTTACTCACATAAGGCACACTTAAAAGTCTAAATTTTTCTCCAAAGTGGACGGCCGGCCCAATCAGTATGCACTAAATTCAAGATTCTGTAGATGTCGCTTTATGGCGCTGACATGTCTGGGTACATTGCTTGCTTACGCGCTATATTTATATACAGTGGTACCTCTACATACGAGCTTAATTCGTTCCGGGACTGAGATCGTATGTCGATCTTCTCATAACTCGAACGAACATTTCCCATTGAAATGAACTAAAAACAAGTTTTGTGAAAACTGGCGTTGTAAAACTACGGATGATTCAGAGTATTTGACGGCTCTGTTATTGTGTATCACTACTGATTAAAGTATAAACCCTGCTGGTCCTACGGGACTTAGAGAAATATGGAAATATGATTTGCATAAAGTTGTGTGCCAATCATCAACCAACAAAAGCAAAATGAACACATTTAAAAGACTTTGAAATAGTTTGTATTCGTGTTGTGCCAATCTGTGCAAAATTAAAGAAGCCTGATTGGCCAAAATATACATATCACAGCATCAAAATGCCATTCTTAATTAAGATCTTTGACACGTTATGTGATCTGAACAATTTGTGGCTAACTAGTAAATATCTCTCTTCCTGAGTGGCTCTATATTTAGAAGTTGGATTACTCCCCATTAGAGCTTTATGAACGGGTGTTAAACGCAGCATTTGGATTAAACCAGCAGTAAAATAGGCCATAAAATCCATTGTTTCCAATTCATTTGCTAATATCTTGTTGTATACTGTCTGAACAAAAGAGTTCTACTTGAATGCTAAGCTAATGCTATGCTCCGTGTTTTGAACAGTCAAATTTTCTTCCGAATATGTATCAATCCTCTTAAAAAAACTTTTTAATAGATTTTGGAAATACAGATTTCTTAGCAATCTAATATATATGTTTTAGAGGCCTAGTTTCCTAAAAAAAAAAGTCATGCGCTTTCTAAAATGTGAACCTATTTTCATGCAACAAGTTTTGACATTTTGTATTTCTGTCATCTGGTGGATGAGAGGTTAATGGTACTCGGACGTTTCGTCGAAAGACGTTTGGTCCCCGGACGTTTGGTCGACCAGACGTTTGGTCCCCGGACGTTTGGTCCCCGGACGTTTGGTAGAACGGGTTCGCGAGTCCCGAGGTTTGAGTCATGAGACTTTCATTTGTTTAACCCTAACCCTATTCAATCAATGTTAAATAATAGTCTTGAAATCCCTATTACCCAAATGTTAAAATCTATCAATTGCATGCGAACCTGTTCTACCAAACGTCCGTTTTACCAAACGTCCGTTCTACCAAACGTCTGTTCTACCAAACGTCCGTTCTACCAAACGTCCAGGGACCAAACGTCCAGGGACCAAACGTCCAGGGACCAAACGTCCAGGGACCAAACGTCCAGGGACCAAACGTCCAGGGACCAAACGTCCGGTCACGGAGGTTAACACAGAGCAAATTCGATATAAAATGGGTTTTCTTCGGGCACTCCGGTTTCCTCCCACATCCCCAAAACAAGCATGCTAGGCTAGCTGCTTGAACACTAAATTGCCACTAGCTATGAGAACGGTTGTCCATCTTCCAGTGCTGAGTGCCCCAAGTCACCTGGGATAGGCTCCAGCACCCCCCGTGACCCTTGTGAGGATAATTGGCTCGGAAAATGAATAAATGTCTGCGGCAAAATTAGCGCGTCCTGTTGAACACTTGCTGGTTCAAATGGCAATTTTGTGGGTGACTTTTACTACACTTCAGAAAATGGGTCCGATTTTGTAAGGCTAACGTTAACGTATTTCCATTCTTAGGAACAAAATGGCGTCTGAAAGTAGTTTTCGATTTTCATTGACTGACCTAGTTGGGAGTCCAAAATTAGCATTCGGTTCACATGATCTTTTTTTGTTCCTGCATAGATGTTCAAGAAAGAATGACTGCGAGCGTGCCGAGGAGCCGCAACGTTTCACCACTAGGGGGGACCAGTGCGTCCGACTCACTGTCCAACCCGACACCGTCTCGGTTACCATGTCGGAAGTGCAGGTATGATGCTGTTTCGTAGTATCTTTGGGTTTGGGGAAAACGGCGACAAGATCAGAAGCCTAAAATGTCCATGGATTTTGTGAACGCTAGAACTTGGCTTTTGTTTGGGAAGGTTTTGCTGAATGCAAGTTGAATTGAATTTTTTTTAACCGAACATTTGCTCCTCGCAGTTGGCACTTCAGACCCAGAATGTTCCCAGTCTGTCTGCCGGAGTAAACTGCTCCTTTGGAGACTACGTAGAAACAGAAGGACGCATCTACGGCGGTCGGATCTTTTGTTTGTCCCCCTCGGCAAAAGAGGTGGCTCCCATCACGCAAAACCAAGGTATGGTAATATCATATTCACAATAAGGAATGAATAGATCAGCTGTAATATGCTGCATTCATGCCTCAACTTGAATTTGGATCCAATGTTGAGGAAAAGGATCGCTAATCATTCAAACTACTGTATTTTTTCACATATGTGCCGTATTTGCCGCAAAAAAATGATAAATGAATCGAGGGTACGGCTTATATGCGCACAAATTAGACTTGACATGCCCCATTTCAACACATCCCAATAGTTTCTAAGGCTGATCATTAAAATATCAGCCTACCTGTGTAATGTGTATCTCATGCTATTATTGCACCCAGAGACTTGGTGGAAAGTAGACCGCTATGGACACACTTCCTGGTTGTACTGGTCACGTGACTTCCTTTTTGAATTTGTCTACGTGCAGGCAACACCCTTTCGAAATGTACACTCCAGCAGACGATCTTTTAATTTCATACAATATCTCAGAAATACCATGTGCAATGATTTTTCTTAAGATTTTTCCTTCAAAGTAACACATTTGTACTCCCTATTAAAACCATGAATATGAAAAAAAGTAAATCGGGGGCGTCTTATACGAGATAAATCGTAAAATTCAACGATTTTAAGGCAATATTAAGCGTACGGCTTATATGCGGAGGCGGCTTATATGCGAGAAAATACGGTAAAAGCTTATTGATTCGGCGCAAGAATACTCTGAATGTGAAAATGTCAACCGTGCAAAAGCGGACAGTGGTAGTTAACATTCTCGAATGTATTGAGTCGGGTTTGACGTTAATGAAAAGGTTCGTGAAACATTCTACATAAGCTTAGAGGAGAGCAAATGTCAAATGTAATGGAGGATTGTTGTCATAAAACGCATGAATATTTCTGCAAATCCCACTTGTAGGTGACCGCAGAGTCATAAAACTGCATCTGAGGTCAAAGGAGACGGGGAAGACATTTGCCAATGTGGATTTTATCTTCTACAACTGCAGTGTTCACCGATCGTAAGTTGTTGTTTGATCTTTTAATGTGTGTGTGCATTTGTGTGTTTTTATGAACATACTAATAATACCCAAAGGTTGAGGTTTCAGTATATGTATCATCATCAAACATACTCAACACGGTTAAGTTTCAAAGAAAATCAGCCTCATTCTACTTCAAATGACAAACACACCTGGCAACTTATACATGTTTTTTATCATTTCAAATTATTTACGCCATATAACAACTTTTGTACAGAAAAAAAAACTTTCCACGATAACGCACTCAAGAAGACAAAGGACTTAGACTAAAACTCCCATTTACTTGTTTTTAAAAAAATGTATTTTAAGCGGAGAGGAAGTATTATCACTGTGAGTATAGTATTTTAAGTACCGGACTTTCCACGACAACGCACCCGTAACGAAACAAACAAATTTAAATTAACTTGTATTAATATATACAGACACTCAAACATATGTTTAATGTAACTTTACACAAAACTGATTTCTAATTTTGTTTTAATTTATTTTACCTTCGTTCTGGCCGGGTTAGCTTAGCTGTTTGCCACGCCTCCACCCTCACGTTCGCTATCGATGGGCTGTTTGCTGTTGTATTCCCTTCAAAATATTCAAAAAATGATGCACACAAATGTCCATACAATAGGAAAACGCACGACCACTTACCAACGAGAAGTAGTCTTGAATGAGCGATCGCGGGAGCTAACAGGCTAAGGAAGGAATAACAGCCTACCCACGTAATGGTGTGTGTAATGAAGTTTTATGTGCATGTGCGTTGTGCGTTTTCTGGTCCATGTGTAGGAGAAACTCGTCTGAATAAATCGTTCAGTGCTCGTAGATATCTGTTATACACGAAAGAGATGTGGCAAAAAAGACAGTGCGCTACAATGATAAACAGCCTCTCATGTCATGGCCACCTGGCTTTCTCGCATCTCGAAATTTTTCTCGTATCTAGGGCGAATTATTTGATCGAAATTTTCATCGAATCTCGAGCATCTTGTAGGTAGAGCTGCTCGTAGGTCGAGGTACCACTGTATAAATATAGCACGTCAGCAAGCAATGTACCCAAACAGTCAAGCTGTCAGCGACATACAGCGACATCTACAGAATCTTGAATTTATATTTTTTTTCTTTTTAAAATTACATCCATTTAAAGCCAAAGAAAAACTATTGATGTCAAATCTGCTTCAGTTAATGGATGTAAATCCGAATGACATATTTTCAGGCATATTTTTAATACAGAATCACATTAGAAAGTTGGGTTTTGATGGAGATACAGTATGACTTTTCTTTATTATATATATATATATAATATATATATATATATATATGTATATATGTATATATATATATATATATATATATATATATATATGTATATATGTATATATGTATATATGTATATATATATATATATATGTGTGTTTTTAATATAGAAAAATCAACTAGCAAAAATGGGATTGCTGAATGACATTGGTCAAGTCCATTCTAATTCTTTACGTAATGCAATAGAGTCCGCAATAATGGATAATGATTGCAAGTAAATACGAACGGCATGTGACCCCTGCTTATTCATTATTAGTATTCAGGTCATTTTTTTTTTTTAATCAATGAATTAATTACATTTCATGCAATGATAAGACTACTGATGGGTGCAGTGATAAATCAATCCGTGCAAAGCTAAGATGTGCGCTCAAGCATTCCTAACACGTACAAAGACTATAAATAGTACATACATATTTCAATGCCTTTTTTGCAGTTTTCCTTGTTTCCTGCAATGAAATATAAAATAAATAGTTTAATCTTTATCATTTTTAGGCGTGTAACTATTCGTTGATCTGGATCAAGGGTGTCAGACTCGGGTTGGTTCACGGGCCGCATTAACGTCAACTGGGTTTCGTGTGGGCCGGACCATTTTAGATATAATATTTAGATTTTTTTAATATAAATTGATTAAAAGAACTGGATAAAAAGCCCTGAATATTCAGTTTTTTATAGATCTAAAACAATGTTTATATTTTTAGATTTTACAAAATGATTTTTGAACTAAAAACAGAAAAAAATGATTTAAAAAGTACAATTATTGATTTAAATGGGGGAAAATCAAGAAATTTAATATACATCTATACTCCACATTTTAATTTGATCCTAAAACAGAAAGTCGGCACTCATGATTTACTTTCTCGGGCCGCACAAAATAATGCAGCGGGCCAGATTTGGCCCTCGGGCCGCCACTTTGACACCTGTGATCTGGATGATACATATGATTCGGTGGTGGAGTGGTTTAGGGCGTCGGGCAAAACTGTTTTGGGATCAAGGGGATTGATCCCAGGTGGGTCCTCACTGGGTGGAGTTTGCATGTTCTTCCCAAGCGTGTATGGGTTTTCTCCGGGTAATCTGGTTTCCTTCCACATCCCTAAAACATATATGCTAGGCTAGCTGGTTGAACACTCTACATTGTCCCTAGCTATGATTTGTCTCCTTGTGCCCTGTGATTGGCTGACCAAAAATCTTCATCTGACAAGCAAAATGAAAAAAATAATATATACCGTATTTACTCGCATATAAGCCGTAACATTAAAATGGCATTAAAATATGTGAGAAAATAGGGTATATATATATATAAAATAATATATTATGATGTCCTTAAATGAATAAAACAAACAGTAACAGTTAACTGGTGCCCATAGTTTGCTAGGATAAGCCTTAAAAATGTTCTTGACCGATTCCCCTTCCATTGTTTTATTTTGTGGGTTTTCCACGTTGCCTTTGTCTGATTGGTCCTTATCATGCTCGCAACCCTTCTCCATCCTCCCCAAGCTTCCCTTGTCATGTCCCACTCGCATTCCCTGTCTCATTAATCAAGTCTATTTCGTTGCCTGCACTATGCTCTTGGCCTTGCATATATCTGCATAGTAATTGTCCGTTCATTTGCAGCATAATGGAATGGGCTCGGTGAGGAGGCTCACCTGGGCCTCTCGTCTGGACCGAGCTTAATCTTAAATAAATTAATATTGTTTTTGCTTGTTGCAACCAATCCAAATAGCAATTTAGGGAACACATTTCCCCCTTTTGACACTGAGTACTAATGCAGCATGATTAACCTAAAGTGAATCGCAGCTATAACCGCTTTTTTATTTTCTGTACCGCTTATCCTCACAAGGGTCGCGGTGGTGCTGGAGCCTGTCCCAGCTGACTTCAGGGACCAGGCGGGGGACACCAGAAATTGGTGGCCAGCCAATCGCAGGGCACAAGGAGATGGATTACCAATCTTAGCTAGGGGCAATTTAGCATGTTCACCCAGCCTACTTTTTGGGATGTGGAAGGAAACCGGAGTATGCAACCAGCCTACCCTACAATGGTCGCGAAGGGTGCTAGAGCCTATCCCAGCTGACTTCAGGCACCAGACGGGGGGACACCCTAAATTGGTGGCCAGCCATTTGCAGGCACAAGGAGACAGACAGACAATCATATCTAGGGGAAATTTAGCATGTTCACCCAGCCTACTTTTTGGGATGTGGAAGGAAACCGGAGTATCCGGAGAAAACCCACACAAGCCCGGCCGGGAGCACGTGCAAACTCCACACAGTGGCTAGTGGCAATTTAGCAATTAGCCTAGCATACATGTTGTTGCGATGTGAGAGGAAACCGGAGTAACCAGAGAAAACCCACACAAGCCCGGGAGCACATGCAAACTCCACACTGTGACGAGGAGCAATTTAGCAATTAGCCTAGCATACATGTTGTTGCGATGTGCGAGAAAACCGGAGTACCCAGAGAAAACCCACACAAGCCCGGGAGCACATGCAAACTCCACACAGTGGCTAGTGGCAATTTAGCAATTAGCCTAGCATACATGGTGTTGCGATGTGAGAGGAAACCGGAGTACCCGGAGAAAACCCACACAAGCCCGGGAGCACATGCAAACTCCACACAGTGGCTAGGGGCAATTTAGCAATTAGCCTAACATACATATTTTTGCGATGTGAGAGGAAACCAGAGTACCGCAGAAAACCCACACAAGCCCGGGAGCACATGCAAACTACACAGTGGCTAGCGGTAATTTAGCAATTAACCTAGCATGCATGTTATTGCGATGTAAGAGGAAACCGGAGTAACCAGAGAAAACCCACACGAGCCCGGGAGCACATGCAAACTCCACACAGTGGCTAGGGGCAATTTAGCAATTAGCCTAGCATACATATTTTTGCGATATGAGAGGAAACCAGAGCACCCCGATAAAAATCTACACAGGCACGGGGAGAACAACACGAGACAATCCAGCAATTAGCCTAGCATACATGTTGTTGCAACCAAACTCCACACAGTGAGGACCCACCCTGGGATCGAACCCTCGACCCCAGAACTGCGAGCCCGCCCCCGGCCATTCCACTATAACCTAAAAGTATATATTCCGCACCGCCGGCCACTCCCCTCCCCCTAGTATCAGCTTGCTGCTTTTAATCTTTGACCTAGCCCGTAGGAAGCCTGGCACAGGGGCCGCCACGCTCAGTGGTAGATAATGGAGTTCCCCCCCCTTGGGCATGTTGGAGGATGAGAGCGTACAGGCTCACTAGCGCAGAAGCACAACAGCTGACGCGCAACGGCAGACTCGCACGTGCAACAGGCTCGGTCGCCGAGCAGCCCGGGGCAAGTAACGTGACGGAGCTCGTACACGGACTCAAACGCGGAACCACACACTAGCCAGCGTGTGATGCAGCTTATTGTACACAAACAGGTGCGCACTCAGTCAGAAGAGCCAGAAGGAGACAGAAGGCACCGCGTTGGCAAACAGAATGACCCTGCTGGCTATTTACACAGTCTTTTACATTATTAGACATTTGTATTAACAAGAGGATTTGGGTCGTTTCATTTCGTATGCGGGAGGAGGAATATTGTGTGGTTTATAAAGAGGGGGGAAATGCGAAAGGGATGGCTGAGGGGAAAGAGGGGGGAATTTTGCTTTTTTATTGAGGTAGGATAAATGATTGGAGAAATGAAATGGAAATGAGTAAGTGGGGTTTTTGTATTTTGTTTCGTTTTTCAGCGAGATTTGAAGGCTTTTGTGGTGAGGATGTTTTTTGTTCAGGTTTTAACTCTGTAGTTACAAAAGCTTTGAATCAATTCCGCTTCAATTTCCAATAAGTGTGACCTGGCGTAATTAAACTGGGGTTTGAGACCGTAGTAGTGGTAGCGGCTTTTGGACTTCACTGTGACGAGATGCAATAAAATCTTATAATGAGTCTTATTCCCCAGATGAGAAGCTTCTCATTTGCTCGACGTAGCTGAAGAGCTAACGGCTAAGTACGCCGTTTTATGAGGGCCTTTGCTTTGAAATCGGACATTTTGAAGAAATATTGTAATTATTTTAACGGCTTTATCGTGAAACCTTTGTACGGATTGCTTTTTAAAGGAGCAGGATGACCATTATGACTGATTTCAACCAAAGAATTTGCTTAGAAAAACACACATTTTTACCAGGATAAAGTGTAATTGCACATTGACTCTGTAGATGGCAGTGACGCGCTCACGGTCATTTCAAATTGCATACGCCGTATAACAACTATTGTACGGGATTTTTTTTAATAGTGCTGGACTTTGCATCACAGCAAACGCAAACATTATTATTTTACAGTGTCTAAACCGAAGATAATTATATTTGTAGATGAGCATTATCCAGTTAAATTTTATTTTCTATGTTTAGATAAACCTATTGCGCTGCATTTCGTTAGATTGTACATTGATCAACCAATTAAATGAATAGAAAGTTTTGGTGATCTATGTACTATGTATCTATGAAACTTGTCAAGTATATACTCAAACAATGTAGGTATAATCTGACCAATCCTGGATGGAATATGCTAATTACAATACCATATACAGTCATCCCTTGGTTATTGTGGACAATGGACCCATGGCCACAAGAAGACAAAGGACTTAGACTAAAACTCTCATTTACTTGTTTTTTTTATTTATTTTAAGCGGAGAGGAACTATTATCACTGTGAGTACAGTATTTAAAGTACCGTATTTTGCCGTTTAATATACCCGGGTATATTAAATGATTTTTGCTTTTTTGAGCCTCCCGTTTGTGCGCCATTTAATATACCCCTGCCGTTTAATATACCTGGGTATATTAAATGGGGGAATATATTAAACAGCAAAATACGGTAGTTACATTTTTAAATACAGTGGTACCTCGACATACGATCTTAAACCGTTCCAGGACTGAGATCGTATGTTGAGCTTTTCGTAACTCGAGCGGACGTCTCCCATTGAAAACAACAAAAAACAAATTAATTAGTTCCAACCCTCTGAAAAACACCAAAAACAGGATATTGGCTTGGAAAAAATGTTTTATTTCTTCTAATTCGCCATCTATTAACAAAGTAACACATAGCTAGTGGTTTAATAGTAATAAAATGTGTTTAATAGAAGTAAAATTAGGCGTATTTTGCGGAGGGTAGAGACAGCGACATACACGGAGGCGGGGGGTGTTCGGGGGGAGTTTATCCACGGCAACAACGCACTTGTCAACGAACAAACACATTTAAATTAACTTGGATTAATATATACAGACACTCAAACATATGTTTAATGTAACTACACAAAACTGAATTCTAATTTTGTTTTAATTTTTTACCTTCATTCTAGGCGGGTTAGCTGTTTGCCACGCCGCCACCCTCACGTTCGCTATCGATGGGCTGTTTGATGTTGTATTCCCTTCAAAATATTCCGATGCACACAAATGTCCTCACAATAGGATAACGCACGACCACTTGCCAATGAGAAGTAGTCTTAAATGAGCGATCGCGGGAGCTAACAGGCTAAGGAAGGAAAAACGCTGAAAAAATGCAACAGCTCAGCCTACCCACGTATTGATTGTGGGTAATTAAGTTTTATTCTGAGAAAGGGTGCCATTGGCAATCGGTGTTGTGTGCACGAGTATACTTCATTACCCAGAAAGCCCTCTTTTTGTCCGCGCATGCGCGTTGTGCGTTTCCTGGTCGAAATTTGTCTGAATAAATCGTTCAGTCCTCGTAGATATAGTAGTTATACACGAAAGCGATGCGGCAAAAAAGACAGTGCGCTACAATGATAAAGAGCCTCATGTCATGGCCACCTGGCTTTGTCGCATCTCGAAATTTTGATCGTATCTAGGGCGAATTATTCGATCGAAATTTTCATTGTACCTCGAGCATGTCATAGTTAGAGCTGATCGTAGGTCGAGGTACCACTGTATATACATTATATTTAGATATTAATACATTACAGTCTTTTGACTAGCTTATAGCTGTAATATTTAATAAATATATTTTTTTTCATAATTGTACTTGTGTACTTATATTTCTGTATCGGTGCGGAAAAAAAATATTCGGCAGTTATAATGCGCGTGATCCTACTTTGTGGTTTTTCGTTTATTGCGGCCATGTCTGGTCTACATTAACCACGATATTCGAGGGATTACTGTAGACGGCCTAATGTGTTATATAATATATTTCATATTTACTACACTTATTTTGAAACCAATTTAAGTGCAGAAATTCCATCCCCATGACTCCCTTCATAACATAGCTGTGCTAACCAATTGAAAATATTTGTATTATTGATTCACTTCCAGCAAAATGAGCTCCGACAAGATGAAAATGTGTTTGACTTGACTCTAGAGCTAGGCCTTGTTAAATAGTGGGCGAGGGCGCCGTGTATGTGTTTGTGTGTGTGTTTGGGGGGAGTGTTGAGGGAGTTGTTATTGACTCAAGTGCAGCAGTACGCTTATCCAGGCCAGTTGTCCAAAGCATTGACGAGTGGACTGTAACACTCCAATATTCAGCTGACCCAGAGGAATCGCGCTATGTCAATGCAGGTGACACGTTGTGCATCTAAGTGAGTCCTAGTTTGTGTATTTGTGTAGCTTAGACCCAAGTGACACCCGAACGAACACACACGGATTCGAAAAGAAATCGATAATCCCCAGGGTTAATAGTGAGGATCTTCTGACTCACTAACTCTACTAACAAACACCCGAATGTTAGCATAACCTCGTAGCATTTCCCACCCACTCAATGGTAAACTTTTACTGTTGATTGCATATCTCATGCAGCATTCAAATCCGCATTATTTGTGTTCAATTTCTCTTCGTCAATCCCCTAAAATTAGAGAAAGTCCATTTTTTTCTGTATTTTATTATGATATTTAATGAAGTGTCAACATTTAATTGTTCTGGGGGAAAAATACGAGCCAAATGAATTAGTTTGCATGTAAAGGATTTGTCTCACATGGCTTGTTTTCATCAACGAATCAATTTTGGAATGTGTTAATATACACTTTACTTATTGATTTTGTAAAGAAGACAACAGGCATTATGAGGAAAAAGAAGCTTATCTTGGCCTGCCAGCTTATTGCACTTAAAGCCTCCAGGAATGGAGCATAAGGAGAGAAGAGTGGATTTTTCTGTTTTTTTTTCTCACTTTGTGATGTTTTCATCCTTCGCTCGGGTCGTGCTGCCAGTTTGGATAAAGTCCTAAAACTCAAGAGCACAGTTACACTTGACATTTCAATGCCGTAACTACCACATTAAAAAATATTTGAAGTGCATTCACCTTTAAGTTATTTTTTGAATCAAATAATTGATCTGAAAAAGAGAGAATCTTTCCACAATAACGCACTCGTAACGAAACAAACACATTTAAATTAACTTGGATTAATATATACAGACACACTCAAACATACGTTTAATGTAACTTTACACAAAACTGAATTCTAATTTTGTTTTAATTTTTTTTTACCTTTGTTCTGGGCGGGTTAGCTGTTTGCCACGCCTCCACCCTCACGTTCGCTATCGATGGGCTGTTTGCTGTTGTATTCCCTTCAAAATATTCCGAAAACGATGCACACAAATGTCCTCACAATAGGATAACGCACAACCACTTGCCAAAGAGAAGTAGTCTTGAATGAGCGATCGTGGGAGCTAACAGGCTAAGGAAGGAATAACAGCCTACCCTCGTATTGATTGTGGGTAATTAAGTTTCATTCTGAGAAAGGGTGCCATTGGCTATCGGTGTTGTGTGCACGAGTATACTTCATTACCCAGAAAGCCCTCTTTTTCCTGGTCGATGCGTAGGAGAAACTTGTCTGAATAAATCGTTCAGTGCTCGTAGAAATGTTATACACGAAAGAGACGCGGCAAAAAAAGACAGTGAGCTACAATGATAAACAGCCTCTCATGTCATGGCCAACTGGCTTTCTCGCATCTCGAATTTTTTCTCGTATCTAGGGCGAATTATTTGATCGAAATGTTCATCGTATCTCGAGCATCTCGTAGGTAGAGCTACTCGTAGGTCGAGGTACCACTGTATATGTATAATAGTCCCAATATTTACTGGGAATCAGATCATCACTCGTTGAGTATGCTTGCGTGTTGATATTTTTTCATGTAAGAACTTATCTTATGGGATCTGTTGTTGTTTTTTTACACATTAATTCACCTTATTATAAATGAACACATTCTTTGGTCCGTGCAGGTGTCTGTCCTGTGTGGATGGAAAATTTCCTTGTCACTGGTGCAAATATCGGCACATGTGCACCCAGGATGCCAGCGACTGCTCCTTCCAGGAGGGCCGGGTCAACACCTCAGAGGTAGGTCGCCATCTACTACTTCTATTTGCATGTTTTTTGGAAAAGAACTACAAAAGTGCATGGTGGTGCTCTATATGGAAAACTATGGTTAAAAAATGGGTGTGTTAGCAGCTCCAGATGCAGGTTGAAGTATGAATTCGTATTACTGGTGGGTAGGTCGAGACAAATTCCAGTTTTGTTTGGATTCTTCACGTGTTAGCAGCTAGAGTTTCTAATACATTTTTAAAATCAAATTGAGCCAATAGGAAGTCTTCTAAGCTTTGGTTTTGTATTTCTCTAGAATTGTTGACAAAGGAATTTGTGTGTGTTTGTATACATATACATTCATTTTCTGCACCGCTTATCCTCACAAGGGTCGCGGAGGGTGCTGGAGCCTATCCCAGCTGACTTCAGGCACCAGGCGGGGGACACCCAAAATTGGTGGCCAGCCAATCGCAGGGCACAAGAAGACAAACATTCCAGTCACTCGTAGCTAGGGGCAATTTTGAGTGTTCAACCAGCTAGGCTAGCATGCATATTTTTGGGAGTAGGAGGAAACCGGAGTACCCGAAGAAAACCCACGCAAGGAGAACATGCAAACTCGGTACCCGGACGTTTCGTCGACTGACACTTCGTCCCCGGACGTTTCGTCGAACGGACGTTTGGTCGCCGAACAGTTTGTCGAACAGACAGTTTGTCGAACAGACATTTCGTCGCCGGACATTTCGTCGACGGACAATTCGTCGCTGGACATTTCGTCAAATGGACAATTCGTCGCCGGATTCGCTCGCTCTCAAAATTATAATCATGAGAGAAGAGAGAGAGTTGACTGTTGAAAGCTATTAACCAGGTAATCTCTCGCTCTCAAAATTATAATCATGAGAGAGAGAGAGAGTTTGTCACTGATTGCATTGACAATGTCAGAGCATTAATATCTAAATATCTAATCCGGCGACGAATTATCCGTCGACGAAATGTCTGGCGACGAATCCGGCGAACGAATCTTCCATCGGCGAAATGTCCGGCGACGAAATGTCTGTTTGACGAACTGTCCGTCGACCAAACGTCCGTTCGACCAAACGTCCGTTCGACCAAACGTCCGCGAACAAAGTGTCCATCGACCAAGTGTCCGTCGACCAAGTGTCCGCCGACGAAACGTCCGGTCACGTGCAAACTCTACACAGTGAAGACCCACCTATGATCGAACCCTCAACCCCAGAACTGTTTCGCCCGACACGCTAACCACTCGGCCGGCAATCTGCCCATACTCCCCATATTGTTAGCATAAATGACCACCCATCATATTTTTGCCCTAGACAATGTGTGCATCTAGTACACATAATTTACCTGTGCACCATTAGTAGTCAAATGGCAACCTGATTGAAGTCATACCACACTGCGTCCCTCCCCTAAGGCATTTATCGATGTTTCCAAGCCTGTCATCAAAATGCACCTATCTATCCGTGCCGCAGGAAATTAGTACTTACACCGTGCTATCCTGACACATGCGTTTGCCCCCTTAAATATAATTCCACCCTGTCCCTAGCAGATCTCTAAATGTATATAAATTCCCAGTGTTTTGACAGCCGATAAAGACCGAAGCGCACGAGAGGCGACCAGGCAGAAAATTGCTAGTTGGAGAAACATTCGGGCAGGCCATCAACAACAAATGTGCATAAACACAAACAGCGAGAGAAACAAACGCCAGCAGGACCAACGTACACAGAAACAAACAAATTGTCTTTGCTCCACTGATCCCCAACATTTAGCGGGTAGATCCGACTGGGCCCGGGGGTTGTTTCCTATGACTAAGTTCCCATTGTGGGATATTAGCGCAACAGGAAATTTCTATCAAGCAACAAACAACAGTCACTCGTACCATTTTTCCATTCTTGGTGGGGTTAACGTCAATGGGGCAATACTTTCATCCAAAGTCCAATGGCAAATATGAAAATAAATCTCTCCGCATTTGCATTTTTATCAGTATGGATTCTCCCCAAAGGTGACGGGAAATCAAATGCAGCTTATGCGCCAACCTGCAGGGAAAACAAATAAATAAATACAAATAAAAACACCTCCTAACGACATATTTTTAGAATTCTTGCATTTGCCACTGCAGAGGAAAGGGTGGCACGAACGGTGAAAAATCTAGTCTTAGAATATAATCGTAGAACATGTTGAGTACAGTCATACCTTGAGATACGAGCTTAATGCGTTCCGGGACCGAGCTCGTATGTCGATTTACTCGTATCTCAAATCAACGTTTCCCATAGAAATGAACTAAAAACAAATTAATTCGTTCCAACCCTCTGAAAAAAAAAAAAAACTGGATATTGTACGTCAATTTACTCATATCTCAAATCAACGTTTCCCATAGAAATGAACTAAATACAAATTAAATCGTTCCAACCCTCTGAAAAAAAAAAAAACTGGATATCGCAACGGAAAAATGATTTTTATTTGTTCTAATTCGCCATCTATTAACCGAGTAACAAATAACTAGTGGTTATGATGTTTAATAATAAAATGAGGCCTTATTCAATACAACGGGAGTTTGCGGATGAGAGAGAGAGAGACTTGACGGATGCACTTGTAACGTAACATAAACTTCAAATTGAACTTAAATGAACTTAGATTATTAAACACACACTTGGATAAAATTTTAATCTTACGTTAAACTTAATTTCAACCCTCTTGTGGAATAACCAAGTATGTATTCCACTGCAGCTTTTGAGGCCAACTTCCTGCTTACACTGTACACTACTCATGTTTTTCGAGTATTTCATGCTTAATATCGATTATCATCATACGGCTTTTCTTCACACTACCCTTCATTGCACAGGCTTGCTTTAGATCCATAGTTTCGCTTAATTCTGCAATGACTAATGCAAAAAAACACATAAAAAATGCAAAGCTCCGCCCAGTGCTCACAAGCAGCCTCTCGCGTCTCGTATGCTCGTATCTCAAGGAAAATATTTGCTCTGGATTTTACCCGTATCTCAAATTCCTCATATGTTGGGGCACTCGTATGTCAAAGTATTACTGTATTGGTAAATTGGGCCTATTCCAGGGTTCTGAAAATTTAAAAATATGCAGGAACACATGTTGTGGTGACCCCATGGAGGGTCTAAAATGGCGCCCTCATTGATTATCCTAAAGAGGCCATGTTGGGCTTCAGACAAACAGTGGGTAAACATGAGATATGTTCGTCAGTGCTCCTTTCCGTGTTAATTACAGCATATATCACTTTAATGGGTAAGCTGGCTGTGTTCATTTGTATGTCACCTGAATGCTGCAGTCAACATAAATGTTCGTGTAAATGTGTGTACATGTGTGTGTGTGTGTTACTCTGCATCGTGCACCATTCCGTATCAGCTACTTTTGTCTTCGTTCTACCGTTAGCCGTGCAATTAGACACAGGCTAGTGTCTTGTTCACTTTCCACGACAACACACTCGTAACAAAACAAACAAATTTAAATGAACTTGGATTATTATATACAGACACTCAGACATATGTTTAATGTAACTTTACACAAAACTGAATTCTAATTTTTTTTTTTTTTTTTTTTACCTTCGTTCTGGCCGGGTTAGCTGTTTGCTACGCCTCCACCCTCACGTTCGCTATCGTTGGGCTGTTTGCTGTTATATTCCCTTGAAAATATTCCCGAAATTATGCACACAAATGTCCTCACAATCCGATAACGCACGACCACTTGCCAACGAGAAGTAGTCTTGAATAAGCGATCGAGGGAGCTAACAGGCTAAGGAAGGAATAACAGCCTACCCACGTATTGATTGTGAGTAATAAAGTTTTATTCTGAGAAAGGGTGCCATTGGCTTTCGGTGTTGTGCACGAGAATACTTCATTACCCAGAAAGCCCTCTTTTTGCCTGCGCATGCGCATTGTGCGTTTCCTGGTCCATGTGTAGGCGAAAGAAACCGTTCAGTGCTCATAGATATCTGTTATACACGAAAGAGATGCGGCAAAAAAAGATGCCAGTGCGCTACAATAATAAACAGCCTCTCATGTCATGGCCACCTGGCTTGGTCGCATCTCGAAATTTTGATCGTATCTAGGGCGAATTATTCAATCTAAATTTTCATCGTATCTCGAGCATGTTGTAGGTAGAGCTGATCGTAGGTCGAGGTACCACTGTACTGTATTTTCTCACATATATGCTCATTTTAATGCCGTTTTAAGGCTACAGCTTATACGCGGAGGCGGCTAATATGCGAGGAATACGGATTTAGATTATTTTTTCATTTTAGCTTGTCAGCTGAAGATCCAGTTGACACACCGCACTGGGCAGCCCAGTTCGGAGGCTCTGTGTGTAAGGCTGGCACTGAGTGAGCTTCCTTTTTCCCTTTGGGTCCGTATGCCACCAGTTGACTCGCTATATTTGTGCCTCTTACGTACATGTGTGCGGGTGTGTGTGCATGGGTTAATTATTCAAAATGTATTAAAGCTTAAAGATGCATCTCCAGATGCTTCTCTGATCGCCGGCGTGTTTAATGGAGAGCGACAGATGAGATGAGAAGCGAAAGGTGGAGCATCCGCAGTAAAACATACGGGGGAGGAGTTCTGACGGTGGCCTAGTTGCGAGCTCCGACATACCGCCGGGGGACTTCTGGGTAAAAGTGCGGAGGAATTCTCCGCAATTTAATAAAACCCTGATTCCGATTTGCACGATAATAAAACTCCCATCGGACAGCCGACCGTCACTAATTTTAGTACGAAGATTTAATTATGTCTACGGTCTGTTTTCTCTGTAAATCGGTTAAGGGGTGAAAGAAGAGTTTTCTTTTTGTACGGTTATTTTCTCATCTCATCTAATTTTCTGAACCGCTTTATCCTAACTAGGGCCGCGAGGGGTGCTGAAGCCTATCCCAGTTGACTTGATGGCCAGCCAATCGCAGGGTAGAATGAGACAAACAACCAATCACTCGTAGCTACAAAAAATTTAGAGTGTCCAATCAGCCTACCATTCATTTCTTTAGAATATGAGGGGAAACTGGAGTACCCGGAGAAAACCCACACAGGCCCGGGGAGAACATGCCAACTCCACACAGGTGGACTGACATAGATTTGAACCCAAGTCTTCCACTATGAGGCCGACACGCTAACCACTCATCCACGGTCATATCAGTAAATTACCAGATACAATTCAATAGCTAGCGGTTGAGTGGTTAGCGCATCGGCCTCACAGTTTGCATGTTCTCCCCTCCGTGGGGTTTCTCCGGGTACTCCGCTTTCCTCCCACACTCCAAAAACATGCATGCTAGGCTAATTGGACAATCTAAATAGCCCCTAGCTATGAGTGTGAGCGTCAATGGTTATCTCTATGTGCCCTGCGATTGGCTGGCCATCGATTCAGGATGTCCCCTGCCTTGTCTCCGAAGTCAGCTGGGATAGGCTCCAGCACCCCTGTGACCTTTGTGAGGATAAAGGGTTCAGAAGACGAATGAATGAATAAAACACATCACATCCAATTGTAAAATATGCCAAATTCAAACGACACATGCTTGAAGTGTCCAAGATCAATGTATCACTTCACAAGCAGCTGTCACAACTCGTTCATCCAGCACCCCCTGCGACCCTAGTGAGGATAAAACGGTTCAGAAAATGATTGAATTCAATAGCCATCCCGCTGGCAATGTTTATGCAAGCCATCCCATTTGACTGTGGGCAAAAAGTTGAAGTCTGGAATATTCACAACTTCCACCAAATGCCCCGCCCCCCGGCACACTGTTTCATGCGTAACATAGGTCAGAATGACTCTGACCTGGTTAAAGTGTGTTATCTCTTGCTTTGATTTGATTTTAATTGCTTTTGTCAGTCAAACCGCTCTGCAAATGAAGTTATTTGAAATGGCTGGTTGAAAGAGCAGCAAAAAATGACCAACCCTAATAACCTGAAAAAGCTCATTTCTGCCCATTATCAAAGCAAATTGTCTTTCAAACCTGATAAAATAACATCAAAAGCTGACCAAAATACGTAATGGAGAGTCGGAGAGAAGGAAGTGGCGAGGCAACTACAGTGGTACCTCGACATACGAGTGGCCTGACAAACGAGCAATTTGAGATACGAGTAAAATTTCGGGCAAATATTTATCTTGAGATACGGGTCAAATTTTGATATACGAGCAGACAGCGGACGCAAGAGGCTGCTCATAAGAACATCATGGCCACTGTCTTTCCCGTCGCAACTCCCTCTTTGTAATGTCTCTACGAGCACTGGGCGGAGTGTTGCTTTTTTTCAGTGTTTTTTTCTCCCCGTTAGTCAGTTTGAATGGCATATATACTACTACTCGTTAGCAAGTGGTCGTTATCCTATTGTGAGGACATTTGTGTGCATCATTTTTTGAATATTTTGAAGGGAATACAAACTCAAACAACCCTCGATAGGTTGCATCTGAAAGTCAGGGTGGAGGCGGGGCCAATAGAGCCAACCCGGGAGAAGAAAGGTATCAAAATGTCAAACAAAATTAGAATTAAATTAAGTGTTAGGTTCGAGTAAACTTATTTTTGAGTGTGTCTGCATCGTAATAATAATAATCGGACATAGGCTTTGTCATCATCATTGACTCGACAAAAAGCCTAATTGTCATCATACCCAGAATCCAACTTCATTTAAATTTGTTTGTTATGTTACAAGCGTGATGCTAGGCAAAAAGTACCCCCTCTCTCTGTCCGTCTCTCTCTCACCCTTCGAAATCCGTCTAATTTTAATACTATTAAACACATTTTAGCACTATTAAACCACTAGTTATTTGTTACTTTGTCAATAGATGGCGAATTAGAACAAAAAACATTTTTTCCAATCCAATATCCTGTTTTGATGTTTTTTCAGAGGGTTGGAACGAATTCATTTGTTTTTAGTTCATTTCAATGGGAAACGTTCGTTCGAGTTACGAGAAATTCGACATACGAGCTCAGTCCCGGAACGAATTAAGCTCTTATCTAGAGGTACCACTGTATTCACATTAGAATTATGTTTCTTTTTCAGGTCTTATTGTTAAAAGATGGTTACAACTTAAGTGTCAGCCTCCAAAATGAACTTTTTTTGTGATTTATCTCAGCTGTTTTACAGCTTTTTCCCACCATTTATCCCCCATAGTCGGAGACTGAGATGAGTGGGGGCGTACTCGGCAAAATAGTTTCTTGGCGTTCAAAGTGTCTTTCATCCAATGCCGCGGCTCCACATCTGGTGCGATGGGGCCTGGCCTCCTTACACCTGACACCAGTCGTGGGAATCGCGTCATTTGAGCAAAGTAGATGAAAACTTTTTTTCTTGAAATCGGGCTCGGGGTTGATTCTCAGCGTAAGAATCAAAGAGATCCAACAACTTTGTTGCTCCCTGGTTAATATTATTCTTAGACAAAACCATTCCTATTTCAACGACAGCCCTGATTTTATTAAGTATTCGCCTTTGGAATGGAATATACTCAAATAATCAATCAAGTTTTTTTGGATAGCTGACCCGCATAATAAAGCCAACTCATTGACAGGTGTGTAATCTGAAAAAATATTCAGCGCTGTCTGAAATCTAAGACTTGCCCTTTTGGGCATGACATTCAATTTCCATACCTGGCAACTTATATGTTTTTCCCGCATTTTATAGGTTTTTGGATCATTTCAAATTGTGTACGCCGTATAACAACTTTTGCATACGATTTTTTTTTTTCTTTTTAAATATTTTTTTAAAAGGGGGCGGGGGGTGCTGGATCTTACTACGGGCACCGGGCAGGGGACACCCTGAATCGGTGGCCAGCCAATCACAAGGCACAAACAGACAAAGGACAACCTATCATAGCTAAGAGCAAATTAGAGTGTTTAACCAGCCTTGGGGGGAAACTGGAGTACCCGGAGAAAACCCACGTAAGCCTCAGGAGTACATGCAAACTCCTCATGGCGAAGACCCACCTGAGATCGAACCCTCGAGCCCAGAACTGTGAGACCGACGCGCTAACCACTTGTCCACCGCTGCCCTACGACCCTAGTTTTTCTGAAAACTTTTTAACTCTAAAAGTTTTTTTAAAACTTGAACCTTTTTTTGATTCATTTTTACTTTTATTTCCTCTTCCAAAAGAGTTGTAGATTATAAGTGACATTTACATTTTTAATTCATCTTGTCATTTCCCTTCTAGCCCTCCTTCCCCAAACAATATTCTTCAAATACCCTGGATTTAGAGCTAAATGATTTGCAGTTCAAATCAAAAGGTCAATTTTCATACACAGTACACACACGTGCTAAGCCACTGGATATATTTTTAAGGTTTTTATATTGATTCGCCAAGCGATCATGATCAGCAACATCCTCTTTGACTCTCTGGGCTCGGATAGCATCTCGATTGACATGCAATCAAGCTTGGTTATCGCCGATAACACCGATTCTAACGGAGATGGGAGTCAAGAGGTTTGTGTAATGTGGGGTAGAGGTCAGGCACTTTTATTTTTTATTTATTTTTTCTTAGTTTAGCCTTGTTTTGATGTTACATTAATTCATACCTGTCAACCTCGGCCAATCGCTCCCCTTATTAATGATTCCAATTTCCCTTATTAAGCGATAATAAATCGAACAAATGCTACGTGACACATATTTACTCAGATAGGGCACACTTAAAAGTCTAAAATTTTCTACAAAGTGGACGAGGTCCCCAATCAGTATGCATTAAATTCAAGATTCTGTACATCTAGCTGTATGATGTTGACAGCTTGACGGTCTGGGTACATTGCTTGCTGACACGCTATATTTATATAGTGAAAAGGGCGCGTGTGGGCATATCATGCTTAAAGCATGACAATATTAGCAATCAACAATGATGTCTTCATCTGCTACCAGTGACCGAGACGACCCAAATTACAGCTGAAAATGGCTAAAACGAGATCGGTTTTACAAAAATGTACTTAAAAAAAATTCTGTACAAAAGTTGTTATACGCCATACACAATTTGAAATTGTATAAAACCAGTGTTAAAGTGGCGGCCCGGGGGCCAAATCTGGCCCGCCGCATCATTTTGTGTGGCCCGGGAAAGTAAATCATGAGTCCCGACTTTCTCTTTTAGGATCAAATTAAAATGAAGAGTATAGATGTATATTAAATTTCCTGATTTCCCCCTTTTTAAATCAATAATTGTAATTTTTTAATTCATTTTTTTTTGTTTTAGTTCAAAAATCATTTTGTAAAATCTAAAAATATATTTAAAAAAAGCTCAAATAAACATTGTTTTAGATCTATAAAAAACGGAATATTCAGGGCTTTTAAACCAGTTATTTTAATCCATTCATTAAAAAAATCTAAATATTATATCTAAAATGGTCCGGCCCACATGAAATCGAGTTGACGTTAAAGTGGCCCGCAAACCAACACCCTTGATATAAAATATGGGAAAAACGTATAAGTTGACAGGTAATCGTCAATATAACCACAATCGGTTACTTTATGCTGTACTTAAATGCTACACTAATATTCATGTAGACAACTGGAATATTTCTAAAGAAATGAGTTATTTTGCTGCTGTCTTGGGAGATTTGGTCATCACATTTTCTTTGCTTGTGTGTGTGTGTGTGTGTGTGTGTGTGTGTGTGTGTTTGTGTGTGTGTATGTGTGTGTGTGTGTGTGTGTGTGTGTGTGTGTGTGTATAAAGTCCAAAACTGGTCGATAGTGTCCTGTCCTCTCCTTTCTGAAACGGTTCATTGGACTGGAACGCTAATCCGTAAGGACCGTCTTTACTGTGGTGACCCCTTGGCGCACACACACACACACACACACACACACTCACACACACACTCACACACAGATATATCCTCATCCATCATACTCACAGTGTCAACGCTGTAGGAAGGAAGGTGGCCTCATGGTTAATGGCCAGTAGCCAATCAGGGCTCTTGCCTCTCTGACATCATCCTGGTGAGGATGTATCCTTGCAGACTGTATTTTTATTTTAATAATCAGGGAGGACAGTCAGCAGAAGATTGGATGTCTTTAGTCAGTCGTTGTTGTAGCTTAACATATTTTGTAAGGTGTGGCTCTTTGACTCATCTCATTTCATCTCATTTTCGGAACTGTTTTGACCTAACTAGGGTTGTGAGGGTGCTGGAGCCTATCCCAGCTGACGTTGGGCCAGAGGCGGGGGCAGCCTGAATTGGTGGTCAGCCAATCGCAGGGCACAATGAGACATACAACCAATCACTTGTAGCAAGGGGCAATTTAGAGTGTCCAATCAGCCTACCATTGGATTGTATTGGATTGGATAACTTTATTCATCCCGTGTTCGGGAAATGTCATTGTGACAGTAGCAAGAAAAGGCATAGTTATAAGTTAGACAGTACAGTCAAAGGCCAGAACAACAAAGCAAAAACAAAAAGTACAAAGCAAATCAAAGTCAATGGGATCATTAAGAATCACCAAATCATTAAGACAGAAAAGCAGCAAAAACACAAAAAACGCGCTACGAGTTTCAGTAGCAAAAACGGATAGACTCAAAAAGATGTAAAGTTGGACAAAAAACTGGAACCACACACAGGAAGTCTTCCACGAGATGGGGAACTTCTGCAGACTGTGACCGAGGTAGAGAATATGCAGAGTCACTCTTCCAAGATTATCCGCTCAGTTCCTCAGTAGTCTGGAGCTGAAAAAAACAGCAGCAGGGCAGAACTCCTCGACTCCGTTGCTGGTAAGCGCCGACAGCTCTTCCATCTTATCCCACGATGGAATGGTTGCATGTTTTTGGAATGTGGGAAGAAACCGGAGTACCCGGAGAAAATCCACGCCTAGGGAGAACATGCAAACTCCACACAGGTGGACCGAGCTAGATTTGAACCCAGGTCCCCCACTGTGAGGCCCACGCACTAACCACTCAGCCGCTGGGCCGCCCGTTCTTTGAGTTTAACAGTTTAAAATTTTGGCTCTTTGTTTCTAACTTGTTCGCCATCCCTGTCCTAGATCTACAGACGTAACAAGTGTGATTTGAAAATGCGCAGTCATTGACAAAGTCCATTCTTGCTGAGAGAGCTCACCTCCAAAACTTTGATCAGAGTGTCTGTCCATGTTTTGCCCCGTGGCTAATGTAAAACACTCCCCACTCACGGACTTCACAAAGCCAGAGGGCAAGATTAACGTCGGTGTGGAATCGGTGTGGGTGTATTGCGATGAACATTTGGGATCTGGTTTCGCTCAAAGTGATGTGGACGACTCTTGTGTGGCGGCGCTCCACCTTGGTCTCCTCGGGTCTTATCTCCCACTTTAATAAATGCGCAAATTGCTCCCGTGAAGACAACCAAGTTTCTTTTCCTCGTCCTCCCCCTCGCTTCACCTCTCCTCACATTTTGCTCACCCACAGTTTAATATTCTCTCGGGTTTTTTTTTTTTCATATAGAATTTGTACCACAATTAGCAGCGCTGTTCTGCCATGCGAAACATTGACTTGAATTGAATGCTTTTATTGTCATTATACAAATATAATTAATGAGATCTAAAGCTTTCACCACACAGTGGATAAATAACAACAACAAACAGACCAATAAATAATAAATAAATAAGTAGTCCAATTGAGATCAACAGAGCGGCTTTGTTCCGTCTGAAGTCCAAGAGGAGTTTCACGGTTCTTGGAGATGTTCAGCGCTAAGTTGTTGGGAGTATACTCGCTGAGTCTATGGACTCGACAACAAACAAACAAACACCTAGATAATCAATATATAGTAATGATAAATTTATAATCAATACATAGTAGTAGATAAATATGTGGTCAACATCATAAATGAGTTGTATATAAATAGTAGTAATGTCTTGATTAGGTCCTGGGTGAGGAACTCGAGTTGAGTATGCTGATAACTCTTGGGAAGAAACTGTCCTAGAGTCTGTTCGTGTGCGGTCGATTGGTCATTGGTCGCCAGTCTTTTGGTCGCCGGTCTTTTGGTCGCGGTCTTTTGGTCGGCCCGACCGCGACAAACGGGCACCCAAAAGACCGGCAACAAAACAAGGTAAAACAACACGGTTTACGCATCAATAAAAGCCAACAATGGCCAAGAGCAGTTTCACTGAGCCGACGTTTGTATGTACATGCGTTGTCCCTTTAAGAAGCTACGTCAGTCAGGGTCTTAACAAGTTCTCCAACAAAAAACAATAAAAGTCCGGGAAATTTTGAGCTTTTCTTTAGCCTAATAATTACTAGGGCATTAAGTATGACTAAATACTAATTCACAGTTTGTATTTAGGGAATTTGAGCAATGATTTAAATGGTAATTATTACTTACCTTCCGGGCGACCAAAAGATCGGCGACCAAAAGATTGGCAACCAAAAGACCGGCGACCAAAAGACCGGCGACCAATCGATCGTGTTGGTCTTGGCTGTTATGGTTCGGGAGTGCCTTCCAGAGGGCGGCAGGTTGAAGTGGTGGAAGCCGGGATGCGTACAGTAATATTTCGACATACAAGTGCCCCGACATACGAGCAATTTGAGATGCGAGTAAAATTTTGAGCAAATATTTACCTTGAGATACGAGACACATTTTGATATACGAGCAGACAGCGGACGCCAGAGGCTGCTCATAAGAACATCATGGCCACTGTCTTTCCCGTCGCAACTCCCTCATATAATGTCTCTACGAGCACTGGGCGGAGCCTTGCATTTTTTTTTCCCATTAGTCAGTGCAAATGGCGGAGCGATCGCTAATACGAGAGGAGTATATACTACTTCTCGTTGGCAAGTGGTCATGCGTTATCCTATTCTCAGGACATTTGTGTGCATCATTTTCAGAATATTTTGAAGGGAAGACAAACAACCCTCGATAGGTTGCATCTGAAAGTCAGGGTGGAGGCGGGGCAAATAGAGCCAACCCGGGAGATATCAACATTTAAAACAAAATTAGAATTAAGTTTAGTGTAAGGTTAGATTAAACTTCTATTTGATTTTGTCTGGAGAATGGCGGAGCTTCCTCGCTAATACGAGAGGAGTATATACTAATCATTGGCAAGTGGTCGTGCATCATTTTCAGAATATTTTGAAGGGAAGACAAAAGCAATCAACCCTCGATAGGTTCCTTTAGCTGCAGTCTTCCTTCAAAAAAAATGGTTCGATAACGATCTTCACGTTAGAATAGTCTACACATTGTCCACTTTTTGAAACTAAATTTCAACCACCATTTTTTTTCCTGGGATGCAATTTGTCCCCCTTTTATGGAGTAGCAAGGCAAAGGGCATCTTCATCCAGGCAGAAAACTAAAACTAAAACGATAGGGCAAGTGGTAAAAGAACAAGCGAAGAGGGGATAAAAGTGAGAATTCCCTCATGAGGAATCCCCTAGTCGGGGAAGATTGTTGTGTCTCATTGTGTTGCACAGCTCCGCTATCTGATGCAGACTCGGCTCTGACACCTGTCACCCCCCCTTAATGAAAGAGCCCCCACAATCCTTTGCTGCCAGAGATTTTCCGTCCATGTATAAATGTGTGTTTGCGCGTGTACGTGCATCAACCTTGCAGGATTTCCGTGTCGTAATTGGAACAGATGCTTGAACATGCTCCTTCAACGTTAACAATAGCTGCTACTTCAGGCTAGATACTTCAGGTCTAGCCAATGTATTCGGTCACACACACACACATACACACACAAACATACACACACACACGTCCACGGTTGGAAAGTCCTTTTTTCATTCTAATTGAGCCTTGAGGCTTCACGGCAGTCCATCGCTGCTCCATCACCACCTGTGAATGCTTCAGACTTGAACATTCTTGCCATTCTTGTTGACAATCTGCTTCACTCCAGCAAGCGCATCGATTTGTTCTTGTCTTCTTCTGGTTTTTTTTTGCCTTTTCTTCCACTAAAGGCTACCCAACGGCAGGGCTGGATGTCTTATAAAAGTTAATAGCAATTACTCAGCGTGTCTTTCTATTGAAAGACGGTGATTTAGCAGAGGAACGGAGAGCATTTGAGGATCTATTTATGGATTATGTGAAGGTTTAATGGCAGAATTCATTGACGGTCAATAAGGACAATTTGCTGTCACATTATCACGACATTAACGTCAGACAAAGTCAATGAGAATTGACTTAAACTACATTTTAAACTGTGTACAGTCATACTTTTTGACAAATTGCAAGCAAAAACTGTATGTGTATTGTATTGTAAGATATTTTACGTCACCACCATCATGCTAACAGACATTAATTTTACTGTAAGAAAGCTTGATCTAAATGTGATGTGTTCTTAAAGATTGGCATTTAACAATAAAAAATGCATAATTATGCTTATTAAATGACCTAAATCAGGCGGTACAGTGGACAAGTGGTTAGCATTTTTGCCTCATAGCGCTGAAATTGATGGTTCAATCCCTGCTGGGTTTCGATCTTCGTGTGAGGAGTTTGCATGTTCTTCCCAGGTCTGTGTGGGTTTTATGTGGGTACTCCAGTTTACTGTTACACCCCAAAAACATGCATGGTAGGCTGGTTGAAAACACTAAATTGTGCCTAGGTATGAGTTTGAGCGTAAATAGTTGTTTGTCTTTTTGTGCCCTGTGATTGGCTGGCGACCAATTCGGGATGTCCCTCGCCTAATTCCAAAGTTTGCTGGGACAAGCTCCAGCTCCCCCAGCGGCCCTTGTGAGGATGAGTGGTTTGGAAATGAATGAATGTTCAATATCAGGTTGTTATGACATTAAATTTCATCACCTCATCAACCTGGGCCAATTGCTCCCCTTATTAATGATTGCAATTCCCCTTATTAAGCGGTTAAAAAAAACGTACAAATGCAACACGGCACTTATTTACTCTCATATAGCACACTTAAAAGTCTAAAAGTTTCTCCCAAGTAGTTGGCCAATCAGTATGCACGAAATTCAAGATTCTGTAGATGTCGCTGTATGACGCTGACAGCTTGACTGTCTGGGTACATGGCTTGCTGACGCGCTATATTTATATAGTGAAAAGGGTCACTCGGACGTTTCGTTGAAAGACGTTTGGTCGACCGGACGTTTGGTAGAACGGACGTTTGGTCGAACGGACGTTTGGTCGACCGGACGTTTGGTCGAACGGACGTTTGGTCGAACGGACGTTTGGTCGAACGGACGTTTGGTCGAACGGACGTTTGGTCGCCGGGTTGTTACTGTTGAAACCAGCTCTCAAAATTATAATCATGAAAGAGTGAGTTTAATATCTAAATATCTCATATCAAAATATCAACAGTTAACTCTCTGTCATAATTTGACAGCGAGCGAACCTGGCGACCAAACGTCCGTTCTACCAAACGTCCGCTCGACCAAACGTCCGGTCGACCAAACGTCCGGTCGACCAAACATCTGGGGACCAAACATCCGGGGACCAAACATCCGGGGACCAAACATCCGGGGACCAAATGTCCGGGGACCAAACGTCTGGGGACCAAACGTCTTTTGACAAAACGTCCGGTCACGAGTGAAAAGGACGCGCGTGGGCATATCATGCTTAAAGCATAACAATAATAGTAGTTGACGATGACGTTTTTGTCTGCTACCAGTGACCGAGACGATGCGGATTAGAGCCAAAATGGCTAAAACCAGATCGGTTTTACAAAAAATATCATTAAAAATCCCATGAACTATCAACAAACATAAAATACGTGAATAACGTATAAATTAACAGCTATGGCACCTGGAACTGATTTTTCCCAGAACATCTAATTAGAAAAACCGAAAAACTGAAGTTTTATTCAGACTCAAAAATGACAGTCATTCCTTGGCATCATTGCTACCAATAACGGCCAATAATGATCTCGTTATATACATACCTGTAAATAGAAAGCCGAGACGATCGTAAAAAAGACTTCCCAATTCAACTGAAAAGTCCTCCTTGTATAAGACCGTGTTTTATCTATCCGGACCCTGTTGGAATGTAGCATAGTCCCCTTTGTCCATCCAGATCGGTATCTTCATCCACAGACCCTCTTACTTTGCTGGTCACATCTCAAACCACTTCTTTTTAATTTTCTTATCTCCAGGAGTGTCCTCAAATCCTGCCCTCCACTCAGATCTATATCCCGGCTGGAGTTATGAGGCCAATCACGCTGCTGGCACAGAACCTGCCCCAGCCTCAGTCCGGACAGAGGAACTACGAGTGTATTTTTCACATTCAAGGCAACACCCTCAGCGTCCCGGCTCTGAGGTTCAACAGCACGAGCATCCAATGCCAGAAGAGTACAGTAAGTCACCACACGCCTTCCGAACGTAGTATGGCGACGACCCAGAAACAACGGTTCGGTTTGGGATAGCTTCCAAAATGTATTGCCATGATTTTAGTAAGCTTCCATATTGTCGACAGTTTTTGGGAAGCGGAGCGATAGTTTTTCTTTCGGAAGGTCACACTTTTGATAGCTGTGTTGTCCTTGAGGACGTCGTTGAAATCACAGCTGTCCTTGATAGTCGGCCTGATGCTTTGTGAAATGGCTTGTCTTTCATATGCAGTAAAAAGTATGTCCGAGTAATATTTTTTTTGTCAGAATTGATGGGATAATCATCTGGTTTTCCATTTTTGAAAGATCGAACCTATTGAGGGTTGTTTGCTTTTGTCTTCCCTTCAAAATATTCCCAAAATGATGCACACAAATGTCCTCACAATAGGATAACGCACCACCACTTGCCAACGAGAAGTAGTATATACTCCTCTCGTATTAGCGATCACTCCGCCATTCGCACTGACCAATGGGGAGAAAAAAACACTGAAAAAATGCAACGCTCCGCCGAGTGCTCATAGAGACATTACACGAGGGAGTTGTGACGGGAAAGACAGTGGCCATGATTTTTTATTTGGTGAGAAGAAATATGTAAAAATATTTCTTGAATGTTCAAATCCTACCTAACAATTGAACCAATCAGTTTACGGAATTTTTGTCTATGGATATGAAAGAAATTCCAAGTTACAAAACTTAAAACACTTTCTTTAGCCTGTATAATATTCGGATTTTTTCTTAATAGCGTTGCTCTAACATTCGCTATTTCACAATTTTACTATTTGTTATTTTCCAACATCATGCTGGCCTCCTATTGGCCAGAAGGTCACCAATTTCTACCGGAGTTTTTCAAGTGTGCTTAAAGCAACTTTATTTTTTATATTTCATTTGAAACCCCCAAAATTTAAGTTCTTCATAATTAGTTGTTGAATTGTGTATTTACATTTATGTGTTCTTAGGGTTTGTCAGTTGTCAAACGTTTGTCTCTTCCTCATTCACCCACCCTTCAACAATAGAAAATATTTTTGCATGTTTTTTCAACAACAATAGTTTTTTGTTATTCATCTTAATCGCTTAATAAATAACGTTCCCTCCTTTTTGGGCAGCGTTTTGCCATATTTCATACAAAAATGGTTTACTTTTACTATTTTTAAAGGGTTAACTTGGTCGTATTTTTTACTGGATTAAGGCTCTTACATGTAAAATGCGTCTCTATTTCCCCCAAAAATTGAAATACGAAACCACCCCCGGAACCATTTAATTTAGTAAGTAGACTTTATTTTGCAACTCTGCTATCTAGCCAAACAAATATATCAACATAACACATCTGAAATCAATCATGCTGGACCGACAATTCATTTCAGTCAGTAGAAACTATTTTCTCCAATTGTAGGCGAGTACAGCCGTGTGGTTTTATTTCCCATCTCCTTAGGTGGGATTGTGATAGTGTCCAATTAAGGAAGCTGTAAGTGGAATGATGACGAATTACAATGCGGCTGTCGACGGACGCCAGCACGCACGCGTACGTAGGACGGCGAGGCAAATAGATGTCGCAAACAATGCCGAAGCAGCAAGAAAGGTGATGGAGGAGGTGGAATGAATAAAGACGGACACAAAATGAAAGAGAAAATTGAACTCTGAAAACAATTGAGGCGAGAAGAGATTATACATTATTGTGTAATATAAAAGATGCAGGACATATTTGAGAAAGGGAGGAAAATAGAACATCTTGATTGGCGCAAAATTGGCCCTGGGCTTGCGTGGGTTTTCTCCGAGTACTCCGGTTTCCTCCCACATCCATAAAGCATGCATGCTAGGCTAGCTGGTTGAACACTCTAAATTGGCCTTAGCTATGATTGGTTGTTCTTTGTCTCCTCGTGCCCTGCGATTGGCTGGCCACCGATTTAGGGTATCCGTAGTTAGCTGGGATAGGCTCCAGCACCCCCTGTGACCCTTTTAAGGATAGGCGGTTAAATAAATAAAATGAAATAGAAATGATGCGTTAGCTGTCTGTCTAAAGCACAGGTGTCAAAGTGGCGGCCCGGGGGGAAAATCTGGCCTGCCGCATCATTTTGTGTGGCCCGGGAAAGTAAATCATGAGTGCCGACTTTCTGTTTTAGGATCAAATTAAAATGAAGAGTATAGATGTATATTAAATTTTTTGATTTTCCCCCTTTAAAATCAATATTTGTCATTTTTTAATCCATTTTTTTCTGTTTTTAGTTCAAAAATCATTTTGTAAAATCTAAAAATATATAAAATAAACATTGTTTTAGATCTATAAAAAATGAATTTTCAGGGCTTTTAATCCAGTTCTTTTAATCCATTTATTAAAAAAAAATCTAAATATTATATCTAAAATTGTCCAGCCCACATGAAATCGAGTTGACGTTAAAGCGGCCCGCAAACCAACCCAAGTCGGACACCCTTGGTCTAAAGCGATTAAAAAAGATAATGAATAAAAAAATCTTGCCCAGATAAATTTGCGGAGGGGAGCGAAAAATACAAAACCTATTTATAAGCATAATACGTGTCAATTATTATTCATTAGAATAATAAGTGGTAGATATTTCAGTAAAATTTCAGTCAAACATTTATTTACAGTATTCCCCTTTTTTACGTGATCAGTTAGGTTAATTTTCATATTACGTTTGACTTCTAGTGCCATCAAAATGTAAAACCTTAAAGTTGCCCTTCAATAATAGTAATAATAACAATAACTAATTCCCGTATTTTCTCCTATATACGGCGTATTTGTCACAAAAAAAATGATGTCTGAATCGAGGGTACGGCTTATATGCGCATAAATTAGGCTTGACATGCATAAAACTACAAAAACGAAACGCCATAACGCAAGACAATGCGTCCAATCTTATACGACAAAAATTGTAAAAGTTCGACGATTTTAAAGGCAATTTTAAGGGTGCGGCTTATATGCGAGAAAATACGCAACTATCAAACTAATGCAAACAAAACATTTTTTTTCGAGGACCAGTGTCTGGTACTTTATAAGTTTTGCTATGCATTTTTTAAGGCAAAAGAAAGCCAAAGATTTATTACATAGAGACACTATTCAATAGCTTTTATGATTGATAACCTGCTTACTGTTACCATTGTGTTCCGTATTCTCGGGAGGAAAGCGTATGTATATGCATCAGAGCCGACTGGCTCCGGGTTAGTCGCGTGTAATAAATCATTGGGAAAATTAGCACGCGGTGGATGTTCCCCTGTCCATTTAATCTTTCTGTCTGGTGCATTATTTAACCCCTCGCCAGCTCTCAAACATCCAACCCACGCGTACACCGGGGGATTCGGAGTACGCCTGAACGTACCCGGTCTTGCGCACCCTTGGAGATAGGGCGCTTGTGCTTTTGTTTCGATACCGCAGAGCCCAACGTAGTGACGGATTCCCGCGAACATTTTTGTCCTAGCCATCGGAGACTGGTATCGCTAACAACCAGTGACCTGCTTTGCATGATTTATTACCCTGCCACTATCAAAGACGGGGGATGGGAGAGAGTGTGGGGGAAATGAATACTACTCAGTGGGTCGATATCCCTATTGTCATCAGAATGAGTCAGTAGTCATAAAAAAATGGATACAAATAATTGCCCATGAATGTCACTTCTATCTTAGTGCCTGCCCTTGACAAACTAAACGGATTGGACGTCTATTCAGGGCAATGGTGACAAAAATCAACTGCGATTGTGGTTGAAATTCCTTAAAAACATTGGTTTGTACCAATTATAGCATGATTTATTTAGCAGTGGTTGAATGGTTATCGTGTCGGCCTCACAGCTCTGGGGTCCAGGGTTCAAGTCTAGGTCGGTCCACCTGTGTTTGCATGTTCTTCCGGGCCTGCGTGGGTTTTCTCCGGGTATTCCGGTTTCATCCGACATTCCAAAACATGCATGGTGGGCTGATTGGACACTCTAAATTGCCCGTAGCGACAAGTGATTGGTTGTTTGTCTCATTGTACCCTGCGATTGGCTGGCCATCGATTCAGGGTGTCCCCTACCTCTGGACCGAAGTCAGGTGGAATTGGCTCCAGCACCCCCCGCGACCCTAGTGAGGATAAAGCGGTGTAGAAAATGAATGAATGAATCTCTCGAGCACAAATTTTGACAAGCTTGCATTTCAAGACATGGCAGATAATATTTTACTTTACTCAAAAATTTCAAGGTTTCCGTTTCAAATCAAATGAAACGTAATCCTTGAAACCAATAACAACCCCATTCATGATCTGTATCTGTCAAAAATGCAATATTTATCACAAACTCCTGGCGAAAAGTTGAATCAAAGACGTAAATAGTCCCTCCCAATTCAACGGAAACCAAGTACTTGAAGTCTTTTTCTAACACTCTCTCAAGGTATCTGCCAAGAAGACGAAGAGAATGCAACCTTTACCTCCACACAAAATCAGCTTTTTACCCCAAATCACACATGGTCTGCTTTAAAAAACATAGCAGTTCCCTACGTAGACCTAATAGGACCCACCATCAGCCCCATATCTATTCTAACAATCCACGGGGGGACAAGCAATACATGGAGACGATTCATGTAGCGGGAGCGTAAACGAATGCGGGAGCAGATAACGAATGAACCCGAGCCAACTTGCCGTGTTACAGTAATGAGGCCGGCAACTGCTTTCAGCTCACCTTACCTACTCTGTGTCCCCCAAAGCCCCCTTTTGTCAACTAACAATGACTGCCCTCCTCCCCAACCCGTACTTCCTCGGCCCTTAAACTCCTCACCCCATTTTGTTAGGCCAGATCCATAGAAGAACCCAAGATGGCTTATCACTGTTTGCCAGCTTCCATCTTTCCAGTCCGCATTAATAAACCCCATTCATTCGAACACCTTATCCGTGGGGGTGCTGGAGCCTATCCCAGCTGATTTCTGGGACACCCTGAATCAGTGGCCAGCCAATGGCAGGCCGCAATGAAACACAACCAATTGCTGTTAGCTAGGGACAATTTAGAGCACAGGTGTCAAAGTGGCGGCCCGGGGCCAAATCTGGCCCGCCTCATCATTTTGTGCGGCCCGAGAAAGTAAATCATGAGTGCCGACTTTCTGTTTTAGGATCAAATTAAAATGAAGAGTATAGATGTATATTACATTTCCTGATTTTCCCCCTTTTAAATCAATAATTGTAGTTTTTTAAATCATTTTTTCTGTGTTTTAGTTCAAAAATCATTTTGTAAAATCTAAAATTATATAAAAAAAGCTAAAATAAACATTGTTTTATATCTATAAAAAACTGAATATTCAGGACCTTTAATCCAGTTCATTTAATCCATTTATAAAAAAAATCTAAATATGATATCTAAAATGTGTGCACAACTGGCTAGCCTAGCATGCATGTTTTTGAAATGTGGGAGAAACCAAAGAACCCATCCACAGTCTAATTGTGCGCTATGTGAAGCAACCAACGAAGGAAGGAAATAAATCCCGACGAAATAGTTTTCAGCAACTGTGTTTGTCCGATTAACGTAACAAATATTGTAGGCACCAGCTATTTTTCAAAATTAAATCTTAAAAACATCCTAAAAACTACAATTTGCAGTCACGCAAGGATAGCATTTTGCACTCTAATTTAAAACCTTCACAAACATAAGTATCATTTTTTTATGGCGGAGCTAATGACTTCAACAAAAGCGTATAAAAATGATCCATAAAGAAAGTCCTTTTAAGATTTGTCAGATTAGTCAATTGAACAGCAAGACAAATTATTACCACTTTGGTAAGATTACGCCTAAACTGGCGAGTGGGTAGTGTGTCGGCCTCGAAGTTCTGAAATCGAGGTTTCAATTCCAGGTTCGGACCTTCCTGTGTGGAGTTTAAATGACCAAAATCAGGCAACACAGTGGTCGATTGGTTAGCAAATCCGCCTCAAAGCTCAAAATTGAGGGTTCATATCATGCTCAAAGCATGACAACATTAGCAATCGACGATGACGTTTTCATCTTCTACCAGTGACTAGATTAGAGCTGAAATTCGTAAAACCAGATCGATTTTACAGAAAAGTTACAGGAAAAAAATCCAGTAAAAAAAAATTAAATGACAATAAAACGTATAAAATACAGGAAAATGTAAAAGTTGACATGTATTGCAGTACATGTGGGATCATTCCGTGGAACCAAAATGGGTAAAACGAGATCGGTTTTACAAAAATGTTACAGGAAAACATATCCAGTAAAAAATTTGAAAAGACAAAAAAACGTATTAAATACAGTAAAATGCAAAAGTTGACAGGTATTGAAGTATATGTGGGAACATTCCGTATAGGAGCAGCCATCTTTGATGGGGATGAATTTTTGCCGATTTTCGTCATGTTATCTGCCTAATTTACATTTCTCTCTATTTTTCCTTTGACTTGATTTTGCCACATTTCTTTGCAACCAACCTTCTCTCCTCTAGTCTTTTCCCCCTCAGGACCTTGCTACTGTATGCGTTGGCTCAGGTAGATTAATTACCTGCAGTGACATGCAGGCGCTGGCCAGAGGCTCCAGTAATGAGTTTGATTACTCATCTCCAGCAGCTTTTTGGTGCTCAGGGAAGGAGAGAAAGGACACTAAGTCGTCCCTTCACAGGGGCTTCTCGTTTAGAAAGAATAGGGATGGGGGGGTCAGAAAATGGTACTTTATACTTTTAAAACACTGACACCAGATCTGGATCAAAACTCTATGCCTGTTACTCCAATTATTATTATTATGATCCAATTTGATGAGACAAAAAGGTTGAAGTGAATGCTTTTTTTTGTCATTATACAATTAGCCTTAGTAGTCAGCATTATAGGTAGTACAGTATATATTATAAATAAGTAGTAGTCAAGTAGGTCCAGAGTGACTCGAAGTGGTTAACGGAAAGTCTTGATTAGGTCCCCCTAGGTGCAGAACTGGAGTTGAGTATGGTGACGGTTCTTGGGAAGAAACTGTCCTTGAGTTTGTTTGTCTTGGCTGTTATGGCCGTGTGGTCAAAGTTTACTGTTTTATAAAAAAAGGACATATGATCACATTTTCCTTTATAAACAAATTCCTGAATGTGTTTTCTTATTGTTTTGGGTCTGTTTTTGTTTGTTTGTTTTTACATTTTTTGGCCAGTTTTATGAACCAGATATCTTCATAACATGAATCCTGAAGCAATGTATTCATTCAAAAGTAAGTGCTATTGTCTGTTTACCAACTTGAACAACCTCCAAAAGTAACTTCAAATTGAGTTAGTTATTCAAGCCATGAGTTATTTTTCAGCCCACTAAAAAGTACAATTTTATCTTTGCAAAACAATCAATTTACTCAATAAAATCTTGCGAAAAGCGACCTTATCAAATAAGACTCAAATTTATAAAACAAACTGCTTTCTCCCTTCCAGTATGCCAGTGGAGATTTTTATTTTATTTTAATATCTATAGTGATATTTACAACATATTGCTTTACTGGATTTCTGCTCTTATATGACAATTAGCCTCTCGAAATTTTATCTCGTTACATTTCTTAAAAGTTTTTTTTAATTGCTTATTTGGTGGGCTCTTTCACTGAGATTATCAATAATAATATTAAAAATAAATGAATAAACTTTGAATTGAGGTGAAATTTGCATACAGGCCAACTATTGCAATTCCACATTGATTATAAACATCTTCACATTATGAACTTGCATACCTCGACCAATCGCTCCCCTTAATAATGATTGCAATTCCCCTTATTACGTGATAATAACCCGTACGAATGCCACATATTTACTCACATAGGGCGCAATTAAAAGTCTACAAAATTTCCCCAAAGTGGACGGGGCGCCCAATCAGTCGGTGCGCCTTTTGTATGCAGTAAATTCAAGATTCTGTAGATGTCGCTGTAGGACGCTGAGAGCTTGACTGTTTGGGTACATTGCTTGCTGACACGCTATATTATATAGTGAAAAGGGGAATGAGCATGTACATTTCAATGTTAGCAATCGACGATGATGGTTTCATATGCTACCAGTGACCGAGACGACCCGGATTAGAGCCGAAATGGGTAAAAGAGATCGGTTTTACAATAAACGTACTGCAAAAAATATCCAGTAAAAAATTGAAATAACAAAGAAAACGTATGAAATACAGGAAAATGTAAAAGTTGACATGTATTGAAGTACATGTGGGATCATTCCGTATCCGAAATTGATAAAACAAGATCGGTTTTACAAAAAACGTAAATAAAAAAACAGTACTTAAGTTGTAATACAGCGTACACAATAAGAAATTATTTAAAAAACGTATAAAATACGGGAAAAAAAACGTATAAATTGACACGTATGATCCACCGTCCACATCCACACAGGGAAATAACAGAAAATCTTTTTGCTGCAAAGGAATGGCGAGAATGTCACAGGAAGGTGAAAGACAAGAGCAAAATGAGAGAAGAGAAAAGAATGTGAAGAAGATAATCAAACGGCCGAAAACGTGAAACGATGTTCACTCAAACATGATGTAGTGGCCGCATGAGAGACGAGTGAGAGATGCGATAGGAAAGGAAATTTCAAAGTGAAATTGGCATTTTCCATTTGCTCGCTGACACGCTATCTCTAAAAAAAACACCACTTTACCACTCCAAATAAGCAATGGCGCTTGTAAACAGAAAATATATGTTCTCCAGCACACTAACGTGTCCGAATCCCCCGCGAAACTCACACGAGGTAGAATATCGTCATTAGCATGACCACAATGTCCCACTGGTTAAATACCCGCTTAAATACTGGCAACCAGCAGGGTAACAATAGGACTCTCCAAGGCGAGATGCCCATTAAATTTTAAGGGTTTCACTGGTCTGCCGTCACCTAAACACGATGTGGACATGTTCTCCAGATAACTCATGCCCCCCCCCCCAGATGTCGGCCACATCATGCTTAATTCATGTGGTCTTTCATTGGCTTGAAAATGGCAACACGGACCATACCGCAACACCCTGTCGCACTGCAAACACTTGCAGTTTAACCAAGTTTATACCTGTTAACTTATACGTTTTCCCGTATTTTATACATTGTTTTGGTCATTTCAAATTGTGTACGCCGTGCAACAACTTCTGTACGGGAAAAAAATGTGTACAAAAAGTTTTGTTAAGTAAGTTTTTTGTAAAACCGATCTCGTTTTATCCATTTCGGATACGGAGTGATCCCACATGTACTTTAATACATGTCAACTTTTACATTTTCCTGTATTTCATAGGTTTATTTTTGTTATTTCAAATTTTTTACTGGATATTTTTTGCAGTACGTTTTTTGTAAAACCGATCTCGTCTTCCTCATTTCGACTCTAATCCGGATCGTCTCGGTCACTGGTAGCAGAAGAAAACGTTATCGTCGAATGCTAATTGTCATGCTTTAAGCATGGTATGCGCAAACGCATTCGCTATTTCACACATCCGCATTTTCACTATATATATAGCGCGTCAGCAAGCAATGTACCCAGACAGTCAAGCTGGCAGCTGTTCTGAAAATGTGTCATGCTTGATCACCAATCTCCGGAAACTCAGTCGTAATGACAACATTATCATACCTGTCAATTTATGTTTTTTGCGTATTTTGTACGTTTTTGGATCATTTCAAATTGCGTGCGCCGTATAACAACTTTTCTATGGGAAAAATGTTTTAAAAAGCATGTTTTTTAGTAAAACCGATCTCGTCTTCCCCAGTTCGGCTCTAATCCGGATCGTCTTAGTCACTGGTAGCAGACAAAAACGTCATGGTCGACTGCTAATATTGTCATACTTTAAGCCAAGGGTGTCAAACTCGGGTTGGTTCGCGGGCCACATTAACGTCAACTTGATTTCAAGCGGGCCGGACCATTTTAGATATAATATTTAGATTTTTTTTAATAAATGGATTAAAAGAACTGGATTAAAAGCCCTGATTATTCAGTTTTTTTATAGATCTAAAACAATGTTTATTTTAGTTTTTTTTATATATATATATTTTTAGATTTTATAAAACGATTTTTGAACTAAAAACAGAAAAAATTGATTAAAAAATTACAATTATTGATTTAAAAGGGGGAAAATCAGCAAATTTAATATACATCTATACTCTTCATTTTATATTGATCCTAAAACAGAAAGTCGGCACTCATGATTTACTTTCTCGGGCCGCACAAAATGATGCGGCGGGCCAGATATGGCCCCCGGGCCGCCACTTTGGCACATGTGCTTTAATATGTCAATCATGTTCGCCTTTTCACTATTTAATTATAGCGCGCCAGCAAGCAATGTAACCAGACAGTCAAGCTGTCAGAGTCATACAGCGACATCTACAGAATCTAGAATTTTGTGCATACTGATTGTGAACCCCGTCCACTTTGTAGAAAATATTAGACTTTTAAGTGCGCCCTATGTGAGTAAATATGTGCCACGTTGCATTTGTACGTTTTTTTTATTGCTTAAATAGGGGAATTGCAATCATTAGTAATTGGCCGAGGTTGACAGGTACCCTTTTCTGTCATTTCCCTGTGTGGACGTGGACAGTGTTTGGAAATAAAATTTAGCGATGTTGATCACTTTGCATGGATATGATGTAAAATATCCATTTTGGGGTTACCAGTTTAGGAAATGCTCACATTCTCCTTGTGTTCATCAGTATGACTACGAGGGCAGTGACATCAGTGACCTCCCAGTTGAACTTTCCGTGCTGTGGAATGGAAACTTTGTCATCGATAATCCCTTCAACATCCAAGGTAAGATGTTTACTTATTAAAAACAAAAAAACATGAGTGTTTGTAGTTTGGTGTGGAGAAATGGTAGTAAAGTGACTTATTTTATTTGTTTCTGTGCAACTTTTATGTGAATATAATTTATTTGTTTTTTAATTCATTTTAGAAGGATTACAATGGTTTTGGGAAAAATATCATATGAACTGAAAAACACCTATTTGTTTTTTACATACAAGAATGCAAATGCTGGAGCTGATATGTGAACTACCGTATTTTCTCGAATATACACCGTATTTGTCGCTCAAATAAATGATGACTGAATCGATGGTACGGCTAATATGCGCACAAATTAGACTTGATATGCACAAAACGCCATGATGCAAGAAAATGTGGCCGATACGGTCATTTATTTCAAAATAAAGAAAAGATTAACTGATAAAACGCTTAACCAAATGTATTTTGACGTCTATGAATGAAATTAAAAAAATATATATATATATATATTGCATAAAACGTGAAAAAACTCACTTACTTGTGCCTGCCATTGCTCGCTCAGGGCGCCGCCATCTTACCTAGGGATGAAAAACTACACCGCTACGGACACACTTTATGGTTGTACTGCTCACATGACTTCCTTTTTGAATTTGTCTACGTGCAGGCAATAGCCTTTAGGGATGTGCAATCCAGCAGTTGTTTGATACAGTATTTGAAAAATACCACGTGCGATCATTTTTCCTAAGATTTTCCCTTCGACGTAACACATTTGTACTCCTATTAAAACCATGAATATTCAGGTGAAAATTGTGAATCACGGGGCGTCTAATACAAGAGAAATTGTAAAATTCAATGATTTTTAAGGCAATTTTAAGGGTTTATACGCGGAGGCGCCTAATATGCAAGAAAATATGGTATACCAGCTTAAGATGAAGTGAATCGGCTTTTCTTTCAGTTCTACAAAAGGACAGGTCTAACGAAAAAAAACAACTAATGGTACTTTTAAAAAAATTTAGCTGATGAGAAGCATAATAAAACAAAGTGCAAAGTCATAAAATATCGGAGCAGATAACAGAAAACCCACTGAGCAGTTCAATTTAATACATATATATTACTACCACTACTGCACTACCTGCTATTTATGGACATTAAAAGTTATTGCCAATGATTATTATCATCTAAGGCACTATTTATTTTTGAATCTAACCTTTGCATCCTTTATAAAAACCCAATTCACCTGTCGCCTAACTTAAAAAATGTTGACGTTAAATGTTAAAAATAAAAAAACGCAGTTTCCCCATGATTTATGAAAAGAGCTGCAAAAGCTTGGGAATTAACGGTTAGCAAAGAGAAAACATCCATCTCTCCAAATTGAACCTGATAGATGTGAGACAAACAGATGGACAAATGGAGAAACCCGTTAACGGAAGAACAAACGTGGGGTAAAAAGGATGGCTGAACGACAGCTTGACAAATGTGACGTTTAATAGCAGAAAGCGCAGACGAGAACGGAAGAGTTGATAAAGAAAAAGCAAAAGTGACACCAAAGGATGACATTTATTATTTTAATTGACTCTGCGCATGGAGTGGAAAACAATTACACATTAGAAATTCTTTCTCAAGTGTAACATTTTTGAGATGGGAAGGCTAATGGATGCCGACATCCCATTACACAAAATAACACAAGCTGAGCTCTGAAGTGTGTCACAGAGATATTCGCTGGAAATCCACATAAAAATATCAACCCGTGCAGTTGTTGCTTTCTTTCAGTCACTATTCATTTCCTATCTGTAGATGACATTGTCCCTGCTTTTAATAAGGCGACCGATCCGTTTTGTCACCCACTTCCGAGTCAAGTCAGACCGGCGTTCATGTTGTCAATGAGTTACGAGTGATTGGTTGTTTGTCTCATTGTACCATGCCATTGGCTGGCCATCAATTCTGGGTATCCCGAGCCCGCCTCGTGCCCTAAGGGGATAGGCTGCAGCACCCCCCGCGACCCAAATGTGGATGAACCGGTTCAGAAAATGAATGTGTATGTATGTATGTATGTATGTATGTATGTATGTATGTATGTATGTATGTATGTATGTATGTATGTATGTATGTATGTATGTATGTATGTATGTATGTATGTATGTATGTATGTATGTATGTATGTATGTATGTATGTATGTATGTATGTATGTATGTATGTATGTATGTATGTATGTATGTATGTATGTATGTATGTATGTATGTATGTATGTATGTATGTATGTATGTATGTATGTATGTATGTATGTATGTATGTATGTATGTATGTATGTATGTATGTATGTATGTATGTATGTATGTATGTATGTATGTATGTATGTATGTATGTATGTGTGTGTGTGTGTGTGTGTGTGTGTGTGTGTATGTGTGTGTGTGTGTGTATGTGTGTATGTATGTGTGTGTGTGTGTGTGTGTGTGTGTGTGTGTGTGTGTGTGTATGTATGTATGTATGTATGTATGTATGTATGTGTGTGTGTATGTATGTGTGTGTATGTATGTATGTGTATGTATGTATGTATGTATGTGTGTGTGTGTGTATGTATGTGTATTTATGTATGTGTATGTATGTGTATATATATATATATATATATATATATATATATATATATATATATATATATATATATATATATATATATGTATATGTATATGTAGGTATATAAGTATGCATATATATATATATATATATATGTGTATATGTATATATATATATGTATCTATATGTATATATGTGTATATATATACATATGTATACATATAGATACATATATATACATATACACACATATATGGATTTATTTTTTATATGTATGTATATATGTGTCTATGTATGTGTATATGTATATATATATATATATATATGCATACTTATATGCATACATATATATACATATATATATGCATACTTATATACATACACATATATACATATATATATGCATACTTATATACATACATATATAAATACATATATATACATATATATGCATACTTATATACATACATATATATACATATATATGCATACTTATATACATATATATATATGCATACTTATATACATACATATATGCATACTTATATACATATATATATAAGCATACTTATATACATATATATATATATATATATATATATATAAGCATACATATATATATATGTTATATATGATATGATATATTATATATTAGGGTTGACTGTCAACCAGATGAGAGTGTACCCCACCCCGTTTTTTACCCAAAGGTCACCTCAGCTCACCTTTGGCCCAAACGCTGACAAGCAGTCATAAATTTCCAGTCAGGAATGAAATTTGACCCTAAAGTCTACTACTTCTCCTTATTTACTACTTCTCTCTATTCCATATCCCATTTTTATTAGCAAAGTGATGTACGAGAACCAAGCACACCATTTTGTTTCCCTTTTAATCACACACATGATGTAAGCATCCTCGCTCACACACACAGAATAAAGACCTCCTCCTCCTCCTCTTCCTCTCCTCCTCTTATTTTTCTCCCCATCCTTCATCAATCCTTCGCCACTCCATCGCCCGCTCTTTCTCTCTCCCCAACAGCCGACCCTCGTCGTCGTATTATCCGTCAGAGGAGGAGCATTTTGGCGCTTGCCCAGCTTTGCCCCGGTGTGGAGTGGGAGATGTTAATTAAATCATTCATTTGCTTCAGATTAATTAGCGTTATGCTACTTTTAAGATAAACCATTGCTAATCAGATTAGGCCGTGCTAAGGCCGTGGCAGAGGATTCAAAAGTGCTCACTTTGAAGTCGGCCATTGTGTGTCTTTGGATCCGACAAAGAGTAGAAGAAGAAGACGAGGAGATGGTTTTCTTCCACGTTCTGGTCCGCTTGAAATCTTTTTGTTATTTTAGACACCACCAAAAACTCATTTTAATGGCGCTTGTGCTTTCATGTGTGGATGCGTCTTTATTTTAATAATGCCATTTGTAGCCAATAGCACACACACACACACACACACACACACACAGACACACACACATTTACTAGTTTCTTTCATCATCCGCCTCTTCTCAGGTGTTAAAGGTTATTTGTGTTCATTTCTGGTTCTAATGACTTTTTTCCACTCTGAGGAGTTATACTTTTGCACAACAAATGATCAAATTCCCTTTTGGTATTAAAATAAATTAACTGCTGAAATAATTTCGGGAACATTTAAAATATGTATTTATTCTTTTTTTTTTTTACACATGATTTTTTTGTCCCCTTTTTAAAAATTAATTTGCTTCTGAAACTTAACCCCAAAACCTTTAAACTTGACACAACAACTCTAAAATGAACCTTACCCTGCTAATAGAACAAGCAATTGAAAGGTGTCATTATGAAATGTTGCCATATTATACTACAGTGGTACTTCGAGATACGAGCTTAATGCGTTCCGGGACTGAGCTCATATGTCGATTTACTCGTATCTCAAATCAATGTTTCCCATAGAAATGAACTAAAAACAAATGAATTTGTTCCAACCCTCTGAAAAAACACCCAAAACTGGATATTGGATTGGAAAAACATTTTTATTTGTTCTAATTTGCCATCTATTAACAAAGTAACAAATAACTAGTGTTTTAATAGTACTAACATGTGTTTAATACTACTGAAATTAGACGAATTTTGTGGAGGGGAGAGAGGGGGACTTTTTGCACGGCAACGCGCTCGTAACATAACATAAACAAATTTTAATGAACTTGGATTACGATGCCGACACACTGAAAAATACATTTAATCTAACCTTACACTAAACTTAATTCTAATTTTGTTTTAAATTTTGATACCTTTCTTCTCCCGGGTTGGCTCTATTGGCCCCGCCTCCACCCTGACTTTCAGATGCAACCTATCGAAAGCTTGTATTTCTTTTCTTACTTGATGTAAAGGTTTTTCCAATTTATGCAAATGTTGTGAAAACGTTATAAAAGTCAAAACATTTGGATCATACTGAATTGGTCAAAAAACGTAAACAGTGTAAGCTAACGGCTGCTCTCATAATAATTATAGAACATATTATGAACAGGTTGGTTTTTGATTTTTTTGATTTTTTTTTACCTAGGTCTACAATGTCTTCTGTGTCTGTCTTGCTAGTGCAACCAAGAAATTTCCCGAATACGGGATGAAATAATGTTCTAACCTAACCTAATGTTTGTCGTTTATTCTGTTTTGTCGTCCAGCTCACCTGTACAAGTGCAAGGCACTGCGGGATAGCTGCGGGATGTGTCTGAAAGCAGACCCGCGGTTCGAGTGCGGGTGGTGTGTCCAGGACAGGAAGTGCTCCCTCAGGCAGGAATGTACCATTGGTGGCAATTCCCATGGACCATTGCAGGTGGCTGATGGGAGAGGCTGGATGCATGCCACCTCTGGAAACAGTCGATGCACCCATCCCAAAATCACAAAGGTAAAAAAATAATAATTCAACAAACGATAAAGAAATGACACCGGTTATATATCGTTTTTTCCCCCGTCATTTATTTTAGTGCATTTTTTTATTACAGCTTTTTCTCTTTTTATGATGTCATTAATTTTGTCACAACAATGTTTTTTTTTTTACATGGAAGTAAATAATATTGATTACTATTTGTGAGGCATCAGCTCCAATTTGGTTTCGGAAATAAGAGCATAATTATTATCCTAACCTGGCACAATAGTTATTCATTCACAGCGGACAAATTCTTGAGTAATACTGTTCTTAAAATATGCATTGGATTGTGAAACAGTAGTAATAGTAGTGTTGGTGTAGTGGTAGTAGGAGTAAAAGTGATAGGAGTTGTTGGAGTAGTAATGGTAGGAGTAGTAGTAGTAGTAGTAGTAGTAGTAGTAGAAGAAGAAGTGATTGGAGTTGTTGGAGTAGTAGTAGAAGTAGTAGGAGTTGTAGAAGTAGTAGGAGTTGTAGGAGTAGTAGCAGTAGTAGTAGTAGTAGCAGTAGTAGTAGTAGCAGGAGGGGGAGGAGGAGGAGGATGAAGAGTTGCAGTAGTAGTAGTTGTAATAGGAGAAGTAGTAGTATTAGGAGAAGTAGTTGTAGTTGGAGAAGTAGTAGCAGTGGAGAAATAGTAGGAGTAGTAGTAGGAGTGGGAGTAGTAGTAGTAGTAGGAGTAGTAGTAGGAGGAGTAGTAGTAGTAGGAGGAGTAGTAGAAGTAGTAGTAGGAGAAGTAGTAGTAGTAGTAGTAGTAGGAGAAGTAGTAGTAGTAGAAGTAATAGTAGTAGGAAAAGTATTAGTAGTAGAAGTAATAGTAGTAGAAGTAGTAGTAGTAGAATTAATAGTATTAGTAGAAGTAATAGTAGTAGGAGAAGTAGTAGTAGTAGGAGAAGTAGTAGAAGTAATAGAAGTTGTTGGAGTAGTCGTAGTTGAAGGAGTAGTAGTAGTGGTAGTAGTAGAAGTAGTAGGAGCAGCAGTAGTAGTAGTAGTAGTTGCTGTGGGTGCAAGTTTTTGTTCCAACCGATCCAACACAAACAGTTAAACCAATAAGTTTTCTGCTGAAAAAAGAAGCACTTGACTGCAATCCACTGATTGCACTTTTAGGATACTAGATTAGCGGAAAGGTTTCCTCTTCCAGATTGGAACGAAAACCTGCACCCACTGTGTCCCTTTTTGAAATAGTTTGGGGACCACAGGTTTAGAGTGAAAAGCATTTCATCCAATCAATAATCCAATGTCCTCATCCAACCCCCCAAAAACATGGTTTTGAATAATTTTGAATGACTTCCATTAAAAATGGAAGTGTCTAACTCATAACAACTCCTAACACTTTTATAGCTTTATACAGTACTTGTACACCGTTTGAAGCGGTTCATTGTGCTCATGCTCCACTGCGCACCTCAAATTTTATTCAGTCAATGCCTTCCCGGCATAGTCTGAAAACGAGCTTTGCATAAGGCAGTGCAATAATACGCTCCAGTACGATACTAGAAGAAAAGATGCAAAGATGATAAGAAACTAATAACTTAATGTGGCGTCATTCCCCAACACATCTTAATCCATCACCCTGGTTTGAAGGGCATATGGTTACCTGCAGAGATCCAAGGCTGAGTAACTTTGATAGGCCATTGCATCAGCTCTCCCCGACCAATCCCCAGAGGTCACAAAATCTCTTCTTGGTGTCCTTCACAGAGAATGAAAAGTGCTCTATTTTAATGCCTTGCTATTAAAACAAGTACACGCCGGATCCTTATTTTCGCCCTTGGCGTAGAAGCGCTATCGTTACATAGTGTTACATCAAACTGGCACTCCGGGAAAGACGGATTGATGTTTATTTGATTGTCGTTTGAGTTTAGCCATAGGTATAGCTTTGTATTTTTGGCATTTTTATTGTGGATTATTGCTGCGTTATGATGCTAAAGATATGCTAATTTCCCTAGTTAAATGGAGTTTTTTTGCTTTACTTTTGAAGATATACGACCGTTCGTCTATAATACAGTGGTACCTCGAGATACGAGCTTAATGCGTTCCGGGACTGAGCTTGTATGTTGATTTTTTTCGTAACTCAAACGAACGTTTCCCATAGAAATGTACTAAAAACTCATTAATTCGTTCCAATCCTCTGAAAAAACACCCAAAACAGGATGTTGGATTAGAAAAACATTTATTTGTTCTAATTCGCCATCTATTAACAAAGTAACATATAACTAGTGGTTTAATATTACTAAAATGTGTTTAATAGTACTAAAATTAGACAGATTTCGCGGAGGAGGGCAATGCGCTCGTAACATAACATAAACAAATTGAAATGAACTTGGATTATGATGCAGACACACTCTAAAATAAATTTACCTTACACTAAACCTAATTGTAATTTTGTTTGACATTTTGATACCTTTCTTCTCTCGGGTTGGCTGTATTGGCCCCGCCTCCACCCTGACTTTCAGATGCAACCTATCGAGAGTTGTTTGCTTTTGTATTCCCTTCAAAATCTTCCCAAAATGATGCACACAAATGTCCTCACAATAGAATAACGCACGACCACTTGCCAACGAGAAGTGGTGTATACGCCATTCGCACTGAATAACGGGAAAAAAACATGCAAATAAAATTCAAGTCTCCGCCCAGTGCTCATAGAGACGTTACACGAGGGAGTTGCGACCAGAAAGACAGTGGCCATGATGTTCTTATGAGCAGCCTCTCGCGTCCGTTGTCTGCTCGTATATCAAAATTTGTCCCATATCTAAAGATAAATATTTGCTCAAAATTTTACTCTTATCTCAAATTGCTCGTGTATCGGGGCACTCGTATGTCGAGGTACCACTGTATAGCCAGCCACACTTTGCAGTCTGCAGGCTAATACAGAGCAGAAAGGACACATAATTAGCATGTGTAAGCATGTACCTGGTTCAGCGTGTGTGTTGGTAGCAACCAGCAGCCATCCGTCCCTATATTTGTTTTGTCACACCGCATTACGTATCATAATCTAGTGTGATAAATCACATTATGCTTTCAAGAAGCCCCGCTCAATGTTTTCCCACCACAGCCCGGAAAGTACTGTAGACCAATCCTTGCCTAATAGCTCTTAATTAAAGCTTTGAAATGTCACGTTGGTTTTGGTTTGGTTTACTGTCTTGTTGATTGGTTTCAACCGCGTGTGTCTTAACTTTGCAAGAGTTCATTCATTTTCGGAACCTTTTATCCGTTCAAGGGTCGCGTGGGGTGCTGGACGAACGAGTGGTGACAGCTGCTTGTTAAGTGATACATTGATCTTGGACACTTCAAACGTGTGTCGCCTGAATTTGGCGTATTTTACTATTGAATGTGATATTTGTTTTATTCATCCATTCGTCTTCTGGACCCTTTAGCTTCACAAAGGTCACGGGGGTGCTGGAGCCTATCCCAGCTGACTTCGGGCACCAGGCAGGGAACATCCTGAATCGGTGGTCGGTTAATCACAGGGCATAATTAGACAAAGGACAACTAATCATAGCTAAGAGCAATTTGGAGCGTTCAACTAGCCTACCCCGCACAGATCACAGAGGGTGCTGGAGCCTATCTATGGCCAGCCAATCACATGGCACAATTAGACCAAACAACCAGCTAGCCTAGCATGGATGTTTTTGGATGTGGGAGGAAACCAGAGAACCTGGAGAAAACCCATGCGAGCCCAGGGAGAACATGCAAACTCCACACAGTGAGGATCGACCTGGGATCAAACCCACGACCTCAGAACCGCGAGGCCGATGCTGTAACCACTCGTCCGCCAGGCTATTTATTTTATAAGTATTCAAGTCTGTCTTCAATAAATAATGAATGACCGTGCGTGTTTAATATCTGTGACGATTAAATTTGGACCTTTTTAACTCCGATTTTAGAGATGACAGTGAAATATGTGGACGGTGTGTCAGTACATTGAATGAAACAAACTCTCTGACTCTTGACCTGCAGTTGTTTCCGGACACAGGACCCCGCCAGGGTGGAACAAGGGTCACCATCCTGGGAGAAAACCTGGGTTTGCACTTCAGAGACATCAAGATGGGCGTCAGGTTAGGGAAAGTGCCCTGCGTTCCCATGGAGACAGAGTACCTGAGCGCCGAGAGGTAAATGAAAAGATACTTTTTCTTGCCGTGTGTAACAGCGCAATCCTAAAAGCGTATTTGACTTGTCTGAATTAAGGCACGTTAATGAGTCAGTGCATTTTTTTAATCACCTAATAGAGGATAGTGTAGATTCATTTGTAGATTAATGCATGGCTGTACTGCTCATCTGATGCAGTGTATTATATAGTATTCTGCTGCCTGATAAAGTCGTTACTAAATATGCAATACATTTGCGATAAATCTGTGATAAATATGGGATAGATATGAGATAAATATGGGATAAATATAGGATAAATATGGGATAAATATGGGATAAATATAGGATAAATATGGGATAAATGTGCGATAAATGTGCGATAAATGTGCAATAAATGTGCAATAAATGTGCGATAAAGATGTGATAAAGATGAGATAAAGATGAGATAAAGATGCGATAAATATGCGATAATATGCGATAAATATCAGATAAATATCAGATAAATATCAGATAAATATGTGAAAATATGCGAAAATATGTGATAAATATGCGATAAATATGCGATAAATATGTGATAAATATGAGATAAATATGAGATAAATATGAGTTAAATAAGAGTTAAATAAGAGTTAAATATGAGTTAAATATGAGTTAAATATGAGTTAAATATGAGTTAAATATGAGTTAAATATGAGTTAAATGAGATAAATATGAGTTAAATGAGATAAATATGCGATACATATGCGATGCATTGACATCTTCTTTAGAAGTCCTTATTGTGGTCACTCCCACCAATCAAAAATAAATAAATAGTATATTTATATGATATGTAGGCGTGTGTGTACATAAACTTGCATATATACACAACCTATTAAATTGTATTTAGATTACGTATATAATATACACACACATATATATATATATATATATATATATATATATATATATATATATATATATATATATATATATATATATTTATATGTATACCGGCATTTACACATCATACCAAACCTTTAGGATTCAAATTAAAATACAGATAATTGGATGTCGAGACCTTGTAAATTATCACGTCAAAAGAGTTTTCTTTTAGCAAAATCAAACTGGTGCTTTTCTTCCTAGTAGCGTCTTGATTCGGTGACTTGGTGGATGTCTGTAATCTTAAATCTGAGTTGGAAATGCAAATGGTACATGCTGAATATTTGGTCCTTATATGTGATCAGGTCTTTTTGTAAACAAATGTGAATTGTGTTGACTCTTCTGCTCTTTCTCCCTCTTGCCTTCGACTATCGACCAATAGAATAGTGTGTCTGCTGAATGATGCCACGGGATATCGAGTACAAGAAGCTCAGGTGGAGGTGTGTGTGAGAGACTGCATTAATGACTACAGGGCCCTCTCCCCCAGGCCATTCACTTTTGTGGTAAGGACCATGTTTTTTGCATGACGTTTGTGGTCCAGGGATTTTAGTTTTTGGGGGGGACCTGTCTCTAGGTTCAGCTATGATGCATCGGAATACATAGTCTTGCTCTCATATTCTTTTTTTGAACTCAATTTCTTCTTATTCGAGGTTCAATTCACTGAGTTTGTTTGTTTTGTTTCTTTTCCAGACGCCATTCTTCACGGGCATCCAGCCTTCTCAGGGTCCAATTTCTGGGGGCACCCGTGTCACTATCGAGGGCAGCTACCTCAACGCGGGCAGTTCTGTTTCCGTCAGTATCGGTCCGCAACCCTGTCATTTTAAAAAGTAAGAATATATTGCTCTCTCGGCATTACACAAGTGCTTCTTTATTTGCCGTGAAATCTGGTCGAATCAACGTAAATTGATTTTGACATTTGAGGACCCTTCCTCAAACTCGGGACCAAAACAAAACCGAGATATTGTAAATGCAGAACACAAATCGGTAGTGGTTAATGTGTCCAAGAAACATGATGAGACCTGCTCGTAAACATTCAGTCAGTATACAGTAATACCTTGAAATACGAGTGCCCTAAGTTAGAAGAAATTTGAGATACAAGGAAAATTTTGCGCAAAATTTTGCCCTGAGATACGAGAAATTTGAGATACGAGGAAAATTCCGGGAAAATGTTGCCCTTAGATAAGAGAAATTTGAGATACGAGGAAAATTCTGGGAAAGTTTTCGCCCTGAGATACGAGAAATTTGAGATACGGGGAAAATTCCGGGCAAATTTTTGCCCTGAGATACGAGAAATTTGAGATATAAGGAAAATTCCGGGCAAATTTTCGCCCTGAGATACGAGAAATTTGAGATATGAGGAAAATTCTGGGATTTTTTTTCCCTGAGATACGAGAAATTTGAGATATGAGGAAAAATCCGGGCAAATTTTTGCCCTGAGATACCAGAAATTTGAGATACGAGGAAAGTTCCGGGGAAATTTTTGCCCTGAGATACGAGAAATTTGAGATACGAGGAAAATTCCGGGAATTGTTTTGCCCTGAGATAGGGAGAAAAATTCCGGGAAAATTTTGCCCTGAGATACAAGCATCTGAGTCAGTTCCCGATTGGGCCGCCAGGGGTGCAAGTATGCGAGAGGCTCCTTATGAGAACAGCATCGCTCTGTCTTTCTCGCCGCATCTTCCTCCCGTAAAGATATCTACGTGCATCGGACGTAGTTTGCATTTTTATGCGTTTTTTTGCGTTAATCAGTGTAGAATTAAGTGAAAAGAAAAAGCAAGTTATGACAATCGATATAAAGCATGAAATAATAAAAAACATGAAAGTGGCTCGACAACGTAAGATTAAAACTGATTTTTAACTGTGTTTATAGTGATGTAAGTCCATTTAAGTTAAATTCAACGTTTATGTTATGATACGTAGCGTCACAAACGTGTAGCGAACCAAACGTGTCGCCGCACACATTGTCGTTAGCCGTTAGCCGCTACCATTTGTCTCGAAGGTAAGAACTCCATACAGTACTGTAAATAATAATGTCACATTTTATTGCAGATCATAACCACTATTTATTTATTTGTTACTTTCTGAGCATAGGTGATGAATTACAACCAATCAAAACATGTTTTTCCATTGTAATATCCTATTTATATCCTACTTTTAGGTCTTTTTGTCCAGAGGATGGGAACGGATTAATTTGTATTTTGTTATTTATATGAGAAATTTCGAGTAATTTGACATATGAGCTCGGTCCTGGAACGCATTAAGATCGTATCTCAAGGTGTTACTGTATGTGATATGTTCACGTGAAAGAATGATTCCCCTTTTTTTTTTTTAACTCGGGCAAAGAAAACATTCTTAACTATCGCAACAGTGGCATGCATGTCAAATGCAGGGATTAGCCCCCGCTGCTAATCTGTGTTGAAGCAACGACTGTGCACTAGCTTTGATGTTGCCGTCACAGCCCTCTCGCAGTAAATCCAGTTGATTCTTCACCACAACTTCGCATTTATCTGTCAAACCTGAACTGTGCTGCCGCATTCGTAACATCTTTATCAAGGTTGCTGCCGTATGCATTTAAAATGGGTTGCTATGGTTACCGGCCAACCAGGACATTGCAGATTATGTTGCCGCTATGGTAAAACGGGCATGCAACATAAGATAACATCAAAATTCATTTTTTGGGGGGTAGAGGGGGATTTGGGTGAAAGTTGAATTGCCTTAAAAAAACCACTAATTGCTCCTTAATTGACTGCTAGGCTTTATTGGAAGAAACTTGGTGTATATAAGCAAGAAAGATGTGTTAGTTTGATGTAGTCATGAAATATAGCCAATTCATAGATTTGCTTTATGTCTATATACGTCCGTTTAAACTGTGTGAAGTAGGAGGGGCTATAAAGTGGCAATCAGAGTAGATGTCCAATGAAATCTAAGATGCGAGCAGTGTTCGGGTATTGAAGGAAATCCTTTCACTTTCAAAAATCACTTCTTTATGAAAAAAGCCTTACTATACATGGTCTTTTTTTTTAAATAAAAAAGCTTTACTATACATGGTCATTTTTTAAATAAAAAAGCCTTACTATTCATGGTCATTTTTTATATAAAAAAGCCTTACTATACATAGTCGTTTTTTTTAAGAAAAACGCCTTACTATAATGTCTTTTTTAAAGAAAAAAAGCCTTACTATACATAGTCGTTTTTTTTTTAAGAAAAACGCCTTACTATACATGGTCATTTTTTTAATATAAAAAGCCTTACTATACATGGTCGTTTTTGAATAAAAAAGCCTTACTATACATAGTCATTTTTTGAAAGAAAAAAGCCTTACTATACTATGTCATTTTGTAAAGAAAAAAAGCCTTATTATACATGGTCGTTTTTTAAGAAAAAAAGCCTTACTATACATAGTCGTTTTTTTAATAAAAACACCTTACTATACATAGTCATTTTTTAAATAAAAACGCCTTAATACTATAAAATTGTGTAGCTTGTTAGCCTTTTGCTAACAATATTTATTGTGCATAAACGCTATTCACGTAAATTATTTTAACAGACAGGAACATGTAAAATAGTATAAAGTATAGACGTATATGTTTTTTTTTCTCACAAAACTCAGAGTGAAATTTTTTTTTTTTGTTCTTGTTCCCTCCGGAATGTAATCGAAACTACCACATGGCCCGCGAAAAAATTAGTTTGACACCCCTGTTCTAGATAGATATTACTGTCAAACAACCAGTTGAAACAACGCGTGTCGTGTGTCCATCCAGGAGGAATGCCCATGAGATCGTGTGCATAACGCCAGCTGGCGTGTATCCAGGAAGTACACCTGTCTTGGTGGACATAGATGCCGCTGAGCTCCGAAACCCGGAGGTCAAGTTTAATTATACAGAAGACCCCGCTGTGCTCAGGATTGAACCGGACTGGAGCATCGCCAGGTAAACGATTTTCTCATGGGAATATAACTTACATTTTATTTCACAACCCAACTGAAAATAATTCATATTTGTCGCTAAAAAAATGATGACTGAATCAAGGGTACGGCTTATATGTGCACAAATTAGACTTGACATGCACAAAAATGCAAGGGGACCAAGACAATACACTATGACACCCTAACGCCATGGCGCCATTACGTCATGACGTCATAACGCAAGACAATGCGGCCAATACGGTCATTTATTTCAAAATAGAGATAAGATAAACAGATAAAACGTGAAAGAAAATTAATTTTGACGTCTATGAATGAAATTCAAGAAAAAAAAGAACCGTATCTTGCATAAAATGTTAAAAAAACGTACTTGTGCCCGCCATTGCTCGTTTAGGGCGCCACCATCTTACCTAGGGATGACAAACTAGACAGCTACGGACACACTTCCTGGTTGTACTGGTCACAATACTTCCTTTTTGAATTTGCCTACATGCAGGCTGATACTCGGACGTTGGTCGCCGGACGTTTGGTCGCCGGACGTTTGGTCACCCGGACGTTTGGTCGCCCGGACGTTTGGTCGCCGAACGTTTGGTCGCCGGACGTTTGGTCGCCGGACGTTTGGTCGCCCGGACGTTTGGTCGCCGGACGTTTGGTCACCCGGACGTTTGGTCGCCCGGACGTTTGGTCGCCGGACGTTTGGTCGTCGGACGTTTGGTCGCCGGACGTTTGGTCGCCGGACGTTTGGTCGCCGGACGTTTGGTCGCCGGACGTTTGGTCGCCGGACGTTTGACAACATGACGGAGAGTTTACTGTTGAAACCAGCTCTCAAAATTATATTCACCCGGGCGACCAAACGTCCGGGCGACCAAACGTCCGGGCGACCAAACGTCCGGGCGACCAAACGTCCGGGCGACCAAACGTCCGGGCGACCAAACGTCCGGGCGACCAAACGTCCGGGCGACCAAACGTCCGGCGACCAAACGTCCGGGTGACCAAACGTCCGGCGACCAAACGTCCGGCGACCAAACGTTCGGCGACCAAACGTCCGGGCGACCAAACGTCCGGCGACCAAACGTTCGGCGACCAAACGTCCGGTCATGGTGCAGGCTAAACCCTTTCGGAATGTGCATTCCAGCCGACGATCCTTTCGATGTATACAGTATCTCAGAAATACTGTGTGCGATGATTTTCCCTCCAAAATAACACATTTGTACTCCCTATTAAAACCACGCATATAGAGGTGAAAATTGTGAATCGGGGCGTCTTATACGAGAGAAATTCTAAACCTCAACGATTTTAAAGCAATTTTAAGGGTACAGCTTATACACGGATGCGGCTAATATGCGAGAAAATACGGTAATATTTGATCGCAGTGCTTTTTGCTGAGTAACTATACACATTTTCAATGTCGAGGAATCATTTCCAACTGCAATTCTGGGAAATGACAGATGCAAATTGCGTATGTGAGTAGCCAATGACTTTGGACAGAAATAAATTGATGCTGTCTTTAGAGATTTTTTCATCAGCACCAAATCACTTCACACCGAAAGAGATCAATGTCGGAGTGTGAGATTGTCATAGTCAATTAGCCATTCATACTTTGACACTGGGTGTTAATTAAAAAGTTGGCTAACGACAATCAAGCATTTACATGTCCACCTGAGCTAATACTTCATGTACCGGAGTCCATATATGTTCTTATGAATAATAAAAACTCAGCATTAAGAAGGTCACAGATTACCCAAGCAGCAAAATTCCATATGGACGCACACATTTGATACTTTATGAGCCTTTCATTTACTTTTATTTTTCTTCGGATATTTTTTTATTTTCATTTTACAAAGGCATATTACAACCACAGTGAAAATAAAATTTTACACATCACATTATTTCACAAAAATGACCTAATTCTTATCACAAGATAGAAATAAAGTTGTATTTATATCAAGAGAGCTAATAATTAGGTACTACTATCATTTACTTGTATTTTTAGTTGAAGGATGTTTTTTATTTTCATTTTACAAAGGGATATTAAAGCAACACTGAAAATAAAATAATAAGGATCCATACCTGTCAACTTATACCTTTTGCCGTATTTTTAACGATTTTTTTTAACCATTTAAAATTGTGTACGCCATACGTATATCAACTTTTCTACGTTTTTGTAAAACCGATTTCGTTGTACCCATTTCGGCCAGTCACTTTCGCCTTTTTACTATATATAAATATAGCGTGTCAGCAAGCAATGTACCCAGACAGTCAAGCTGTCAGCGTCAAACAGCGACCTCTACAGAATCTTGAATTTAGTGCATGCTGATTGGGCGCCTCGTCCACTTTGAAGGAAATTTTAGACTTTTAAGTGTGCTCTATGTGAGTAAATATGTGCCACGTTGCATTTGTATGTTTTTATCGCTTAATACGGGGAATTGCAATCATTAATAAGGATCAATTTGCCGAGGTTGACAGGTGTTGGATCGCATTATTTCACAGAAATGACCTAATTCCTACAACATGATTGGATTGTATTGGATTGGATAACTTTATTCATCCCGTATTCTGGAAATTTCATTATGACAATAGCAAGAAAAGGCATAGTTATAAGTTAGACAGTACAGTCGCAAAGGCCGCAGAACAACAAAGCAAAAGCACAAAGTACAAAGAAAATCAAAGTAAATGGGATCATTAATAATAATAATAATAATAATAATCGGACATAGGCCATGTCGTCATTACCAAAACACAAAAAAGCCTACTTGTCATCACACGCAGAAACTGCGTGTGACGAAATTGATGGTGCTTCTCCATAAGCTACGTTTAGTCGGCAAAAGACCTAAATAAGTGTAAGTTACGGACTTGTAATTTGTCATTCCGCTGTTGTGGATACAGGTCGCTTACCTCGCGATTACATACAGGTCGCTTACCTCTCGATTACCGCACACTGTCTGCCACTTACCTTCCTTCAAGTCAGCTAGGAGGCGGCAGATCACCAACCAAACATCTATTCATATGCCGCAGAAGGGAATGTGTGTATGTTAGCGCGAGTTTAGATGTCTGATGGATGTGGGGAAAAAGCTATCCTTAAGCCTATTTGTCCGAGCTTTGTGGGACCTATAGCGTCTGCCAGAGGGCAGCAGCTGGAACAGATTGTGACCAGGGTGGTAAGGGTCCCCTATGATGTGCTTGGCTCTGCTGAGGTAACGCGGGCTGGCAATGTCTTCAAGTGAGGGCAGAGAGCAGCCGACAATCCTCTGAGCAGTGTTAATCACTTTCTGCATGGCCTTTTTGTCTGCCGCCGTGCTTCCAGCGTACCACACTGTGATGCCGTACGCCAGGATGCTCTCTACAGTGGTTCTATAGAAGGTTCTCAGAAGATTGGAGCCCAAGTTGTTCTTCCTGAGTACCCTGAGGAAATGGAGTCGTGTCTGAGCCTTCTTCACCACTGCCGTGGTGTTTGTAGACCATGAGAGCTTGTCCGTGACGTGGACCCCCAGGAATTTAAAGGACTGGACCCTGTCTACACATACTCCATTTATGAGGAGTGGGGCCAGATCTGTGCCGTGTTTGCGAAAGTCCAAGATTATTTCTTTAGTTTTCGTGGTGTTCAGTGTGAGATTGTTCACCGAGCACCACGAAGACAAATTGTTGACCTCATCTCTGTAAGCCGACTCATCCCCTCCTGAGATGAGTCCGACCACAGTGGTGTCGTCAGCGAATTTGATGATGGCGTTAGACTGGTGGGTGGGTGCACAGTCGTAGGTGTACAGGGAGTACAGAAGAGGACTCAGTACACAGCCTTGAGGGGAGCCAGTGCTTAGTGTAATGGAGGAAGAGAGGTGGGGACCAAGTCTAACAGTCTGTGGGCGGTTGGTCAAGAAGTCCTTTATCTAGCAGCAGATTGAAGAGGATAGTCCAAGGTGGGAGAGTTTGTTAGTCAGAATGTCCGGTTTTATGGTATTGAAGGCTGAGCTGTAGTCAATGAAGAGCATCCTCACGTAGTTCCCAGGGTGTTCCAGATGGCTCAGTGCTGTATGAAGAGCAATGGCAATAGCATCATCAGTGGACCTGTTTGCCCTGTAAGCAAACTGGTGAGGGTCAATTGAGGGAGAGATTGTATTCCTGATATGGCGGGCTACCAACTTTTCAAAGCACTTCATGATCACAGGCGTGAGGGCAACAGGCCTATAATCATTCATGCTGCCAATGGTTGGCTTTTTGGGGACAGGGATGAATCACCATCATCAAATCATTAAGACAGAAAAGCAGCAAAAACACAACACGAGCAAGAGTAGACAGAGCTACCGCCACCGGCTGCCACTTGAACGGCGCCATTTTGGTTGCAGTAGCAAAAAACGGATAGAGACTCAAAAGACGTAAAGTTGGACAAAAACTGGACAAACTTCCACAAGATGGGGAACTTCTGCAGACTGTGACCGAGGTAGAGAATATGCAGTCACTCCAAGCTTATCCGTACATGTTGAAAATAAAGTTGTATTTATTACTATTATTGAGAATACTTTTTTCCATTTACGTTTTTGCAAATCTTGCAAAGCTGATATCAGCTCGTCTATTTGTTTTGAAGGAGAAACGAATATTATTACAATGATGTTATTGTTATGTTTTTGAAGGGGAAACAATTGAAAACTGCTCAATAGTTAGTTGACAGCGTTCAAAAGGCGATTGGTGACGACTTCATACAAGAAAATACAAACATTCTGGAGAAAATAAGACTGTCATTTAGCTGGCATGTTGCTAATTGTGTCTCTGTCACACTTCAGATAGAAAGTGTGACATGATTAGACATGAAATCACACTTCATCTTCACTGCCTCATTGTCTCTATTTGTGACAGACACTTTTGTAGGAATGATGCCATGAAAAGCAGTGTTAGGGCTTCTTTATTATACGGTTCCAAAGATGATATACAGTGGTACCTCGAGATACGAGCTTAATTTGGTCCGGGACTGAGCTCGTATGTCGATTTTCTCGTAACTCAAACGAACTTTTCCCATTGAAATCAATTAAAAACAAATGAATTCGTTAAAACCGTCTGAAAAAACACCAAAAACAGGATATTGGATTGGAAAAAATGTTTTATTTGTTCTAATTCGCTATCTATTAACAAAGTAACACATAACTAGTGGTTTAATATTACTAAAATGTGTTTAATAGTACTAAAATTATACGGATTTCGAAGGGGGGAGAGAGAATTTTTGCATGGCAACGCGCTCGTAACATAACATGAACAAATTTAAATGAACTTGGATTACGATGCAGACACTCAAAAATAAGTTTAATCGAACCTAACCCTAAACTTAATTCTAATTTTGTTTTAAATTTTGATACCTTTCTTGGTTGGCTCTTTTTGCCCTGCCTCCACACTGACTTTCAGATGCAACCTATCGAGGGTTGTTTGAGTTTGTATTCCCTTCAAAATATTCCCAAAATGCACGTATGTCGAGGTACTACTGTATTTTCATTAGCACGTAGCAGTAAAATAGCTCAAGGATTTTTTTGAAAAAGATGGAAGTGCAATTCAAAGCAACATTTGCATTGCTGACTTTGAATTTGTATTTGATGAAGTAATTTTAACGGCAGTGCCAATAGACCGAGTGAATGTCGTATCAATTATAATTGAGTACAGCGTCATAAGTGATGAATGTAAGTGAGTGTATAATTTGTAAAGCAGATAAACTGCAGACAGGACAACCGCCAGTGGAGGAGTGGATCATTTAGCAAACTCAATCAATATCCCGACTCGGTTCAGGAGTTTTAGTCTAAAGCGATGTTAGTGGAATTTGTATGGATTGTATGGACATGTGTCATGACTAATATGCAACAACGTCATCAATAATATTTCTCTTTTGATTTATTATTCGTGAAAATGCATTTGCATTTGGTGTAACATGTAGAGATAAATAAAGGGCACACTGCCACCGAGTGGGAATCAAACCCGGACTGCCGGCACCCAAGTCAGGCGGAAGAATCACTACACCATCAGGTGGCTCATCCCCATGTTGACCATTGCAATTTTACAAATGTGCTTTTTTTTTCAATTGACATTTTTGATTTGATCGATGGGTATATCACACATTAGCTTTTGGGGATAGCATGTTTTTAGTATGTTTTGTCACGAATTCCAATAATAATGTTAAATTCATTTTGCGAAGGAAAAAAATCCCAATGTCAGTGGGTGCTTCAAAATATTTTGCTCAGTCCACCAAAATTGGGTAATACTGGTTGCCTTGAAAGAAGACAATAGCATTAGCATTACCATTAGCATTACCATTACCATTAGCATTCCCATTAGCATTACCAATAACATTAGCATTACCATTAGCATTAGCATTAGCATTAGCATTAGCATTACCATTAGCATTACCATTACCATTACCATTAGCATTAGCATTAGCATTGCCATTAGCATTACCATTAGCATTACCATTTGCATTACCATTTGCATTACCATTTGCATTACCATTTGCATTACCATTTGCATTTCCATTTGCATTACCATTTGCATTACCATTAGCATTACCATTAGCATTACCATTAGCATTACCATTAGCATAAGAAATGTTTGGTTTTTTTGTACAATGTTTCCTCATAACATAGGCATCATAAGGAGGGAATTTGGTGGTATCCAAATTTTGAGCTCCTCCTACATTGCAAGATTTTGTACAAAAATATTCCAACAAATCAACAAGGACTGGCTCTATAGGTGACTGTGTAGTTCCCTTCAAAAAGAGTGCATTCAGCACCTTCTCTCTTCATACCTGGAACTCAATACCAATTAGCATACGTGAAATCCCATCTCTGAACCTCTTAGCCAATCATCTTAAAGCCTGGCTGTTAGACAAAACAAAATGGCCATCACAACGCTGTCTAAAACTGTCCTACTAGTGTGTGTGTGTGTGGGTGTGTGTGTGTATGTTTCCTCGTTTACCTTCAACCTGCACAAGGGACTAAAGATGGAAATTAGCCAACGGCTACAATCTTACATATTTAGGTTAGCTTAGAACTTTATTTCATCCCGTATTCGGGAAATGTCTTGGTTGCGGTAGCAAGACAGACACAAGACACACAAGACATTGTAGACCTAGGTAAAAAACTAAATACCAAAATGCAATAAAAAAGACAGAAAAGCAGCAAAAACACAAAACGAGCAAGAGCGGCCAAAGCTACCGCTACCGCCTGCCACTTGAGCGGCGCCATCTTGGTTGCAGTAGCAAAAACGGATACAGACACCAGAAAAGACGTTGTAGAGTTGGATAAAACTGGAACCACACACACGGGAAGTCTTCCACAGCATGAATATGAATATGTTCATTAATATATGCTGTCTTTTATTAAATAAATCAAACTCAAACCGCTATATCGAAACCACCTTGTCCTGTACCAGATATTTCTACAGTTTATTTACTTCTACAAAGGAGTAACAAGAATAGAGTGATTGGACAATAAATAGTACAAGAGTAGGAGTAAATATGCAGTAGTATTTGATAAGTAGGCTCGTGATAATGATTCTAAATTGTGTTGATTAGATGACCTGATTGATTAGACGTCTAACATCAGAAATAATGGGAATAGCTAATGTATGAGTTCCACACTACTTCTTCTTGCTTCTGCTAATTAGAGTCCACACAATAGAAAAGACTTTAAATTTATCGGCAAGCCGCCATCGTATATTGAAGTGTCTGCATTTAGGTCTTTCATATTGTAGTCTTCTGAAAGACTCAAGTCAATAACGCACCATTTAATGATGAGTCATTTTTGAAAGTAGCGAGCAATCACTGGCAAAACCGAGAGCCGATCAGTCGCCACATTTATCCATTGAACCCAGAGAAGGATCATTTGACAATGTAGACAATATAATAATAGTCGATTAAATCAAAAGTAATGTACTATAATTAGTCATACAGCAATTACTTCAAAATGTATATGAGACAATCCATTACCCCCACTCGCGGGTTGGTGGAATCTATTCCAGACTTTGAGCGAGAAGTTTTTTTTATCACCCAATCGTTGGGAAAGTATAGACAACAGCAATTCAAATGTAAAAGTACACATAATTGAGGGCCTTAATTGTTGTCTTTTTAATTAACCTGTGTGGTGCGGTGTATTCTAGTCGAGTGCAATGCACTCAGGGTTCGTCCTTCAAAATAAAAACATATTTTTCTGTCTTCTCTGCAGTGGTGGAACTCTTCTGACGGTGACTGGTACGAACCTGGCAACCATCAAGGAACCAAAAATCAGGGCCAAATATGGGCAGGCCGAGTCTTTCCATGTAAGTGTTTTTGGGACACGCCCACAAACTTGGGTTCCTCGTTTTAGCTTTATTTTTTTGGTCGTTTATTTAAAGATTAACATTGAGGCTTTAGATTTCACATGTGTCAAAGTGGCGGCCTATTAAAACCGTAAATATGGAGGTGGAAATTGTGAATCAGGGGGCGGCTTATACGAGGGAAATTGTAAAATTCAACGATTTTTAAGGCAATTTTACGTGTGCGGTCGATTGGTCGCCGGTCTTTTGGTCACCCGGACCGCGACCACGGGCGACCAAAAGACCGGCGACCAAAAGACCGACGACCAAAAGACCGACGACCAAAAGACCAACGACCAAAAGACCGATGACCAAAGGACCGACGACAAAACAAGTAAAACAACACGGTCTACGCATCAATAAAAGCCAACAATGGCCATGAGCAGTTTCACTGAGCCGACGTGTGAGTGTAGAAGAGTTTGTATTTACATGTGTTGTCCCTTTAAGAAGCTACGTCAGTCAGGGTCTTAACAAGTTCTCCAACAAAAAACAATAAAAGTCCGGGAAATTTTGAGCTTTTCTTTAGCCTGATAATTAATAGGGCATTAAGTATGACTAAATAGTAATTCGCAGTTTGTATTCAGGGAATTTGAGCAACAATTTAAATGGTAATTATCAATAACCTTCCGGGCGACCAAAAGACCAGCGACCAATCGACCGTGTACCCAATTTTAAGGGTGCGGCTTATATGCGAGAAAATACGGTAGGCCATTCATTGAAGGTGCGTTTTATATGGCATAAAATAGGGTACTATGGAAATGCACCTATTTATACTTCCATTTGTAAGCCATTCGTATAAATGCCATGGCATAAAAAGAAAAATAAAGGGGTGAGATGTACAGGGATTGATCTCGGATTGATGACAACTAACACCATGATATCCTCTTTTTCTGTCTTGTGTACAGAACTGTACTGTTTTCAACAACTCCATTATGGTCTGCCTTGCTCCATCCGTGGCCGACTCCGAGCTGGGCTTTTCCGAAAGCGGCACCGGTCCGGACGAGATCGGTTTTTACATGGATAATGTGAACTCTTTGCTGGTGGTCAACGAGACATTCAACTACTATCCCGATCCTGTCTTTGAACCGCTGAGCTCATCGGGGATAATGGAGCTCAAACCCACATCTCCTCTCATCCTTAAGGTCAGAAAAGCCGTCTTTTTGGCCATCCTTCTTTTTTAACACTCTCGTAAACGTATCGGCCGGTATCGTTAATTTGATTCTGCCGTTTTGTAGCATAAAATGCTGTAGAGGTTATTTAAACGAAAGGCAAAATTTTATATTACGTTTACTCTATTTCACGACTGCTTCCCTGAATCGTAGTATGCGTCACTCTTAATTTTCTCATACTTTATCTTAATCTAGTGTCCAACAGATTTGCGTGTCATTGTAAAAAAAAAATGCATAATTGCCCCTAGCTACGAGTGATTGGTTGTTTGTCTCATTGTGACCTGCCATTGGCTGCCCATCGATTTAGGGTGTCCTCCGCCTTGTGCCCTAGATAAGCTGAGACAGGCTCTAGCACCCCCTTGCCACCCTTGCGAGGATAAGCGGTTTAGAAAATGTGTCATGTTTGATCGCTAATCTCCGGAAACTCAGTAATAATGACAAAATTTTCATTCCTGTCAACTTGTAAAACCGATCTTGTTTTATCCATTTCGGATATGGAATGATCCCACATGTACTTCAATACATGTCAACTTTTACATTTTCCTGTATTTCATACGTTTATTTTGTTATTTCAATTTTTTACTGGATATTTTTTGCAGTACCTTTTTTTGTAAAACCGATCTCGTCTTCCTCATTTCAGCTCTAATCCGGATCGTATTGGTCACTGGTAGCAGATGAAAACGTCATCGTCGATTGCTAATGTTGCGTCAGTCACTTCTATCCGTTTCCCTATAAAAATATAGCGCGTCAGCAAGCAATGTACCCAGACAGTAAAGCTAGCAGCTGTTCTGAAAATGTGTCATGCTTGATCACTAATCTCCGGAAACTCAGTAGTAATGACAACATTTTCATACCTGTCAACTTGTGTTTTTTGCGTATTTTATACGTTTTTGGATCATTTCAAATTGCGTACGCCGAATAACAACTTTTCTATGGGAAAAATGTTTTTAAAAAGTATGTTTTTTGGGGGGAAAACCGATCTGGTTTTACCCATTTCGGCTCTAATCCGGATCGTCTCGGTCACTGGTAGCAGACGAAAACGTCATCGTCGACTGCTAATTGTAATGCTAATGCTATTGTCATGCTTTAAGCATGATACATCAATCATGTCTGCCTTTTCACTATATAAATATAGCGCGTCAGCAAGCAATGGACTCAGACAGTCAAGCTATCAACCATACAGCGACATCTACAGAATCTTGAATGTACTGCACCAACTGATTGAGCATCCCATCCACTTTAGAGAAAATTTTAGACTTTTAAATGCGCCCTATGAGAGTAAATATATGCCGCGTTGCATTTATACGTTCTTTTTTCCGCTTAATAAGGGGAATTGCAATCATTAATAAGGTTGACAGGTGTGATTTTATTAAAATTGAAGGAAACCGAGTACATTGGAAAGTGACCCTGTCTTCCTTTGTTGCTGAGCAAAAATTTTCATTATTATTTTTTAGTATTCTTAAATATTCAGTTCTATATAATATAATAAAAATACAGTTCGGGGGTCGTGGGTTCGATCCTGCGTGGGTTTTCTCTGGTTTCCTCCCAGATCCCTAAAACATGCATGATAGGCTAGCTAGTCTAACACTCTAAATTGCCCCTAGCTACGAGTGATTGGCTGTTTCTCTCATTGTGCCCTGCCATTGGCTGGCCACCAATACAGGGTGTCCCTTGCATTGTGCCCTAAATAAGGTGGGACAGGCTCTAGCACCCCCCGCGACCCTTGTGAGGATAAGCTGTTCAGAAAATGAATACTAGCATGTTCTTCATATAGAAAAACAAATACACCCATATAGTATAAGAACAAAAGACAATAGTGAGTTGCATTAATCTTTTGATATTTAGTTTTTTTTGTATTTAGTCATTTTATATTATTGAGGTCTACTTTAGAGTCATTTTATAGAGTCGTTCAAACATCTGACACTGATGTGTCCATTTTTAGAAGGGAATTGTGATAACAATACGTCTTTCATTGTTAAAACATTGATTAAGCAGCAAGGAATAATAAATTATTCTGGATTGCATTTTTTTTACAATGACACATTTTAAACGTTATGAATGTGCACGGTATAAAATTCGGCATAAATGTTTTATTCTGGCGGGTGTGACTATGTACACTTTCTTACAGTGAAGTGCAGAATGTTTCCGAGGTTGCGGAGTGAATTATGCACTCCTGCCGAGACAATGGGATTAGAACACAGAGTGTGTTTTTGTGTCCCACTGTTAAAGCAACAGGAGACGCAGAAGCCATCACCTCTCGCATTCTTCTCTTGAGTCCTACACATTATTTCTTCAGTTCTCTTTCCAGACTATTCTTTTATTTTTTTTATTTTTTTTTACTAAAGCTACGTGACCCCCCCAAATTTTGTATTTATTTTTACTTATTTCACTCCTACATCACATAATTTTAGTGGTTTGAAAAGAAATCAATTATTTTGATATGTTGGAAAGATTGAAATATTTGTCTCCCTTAATGTGGTAATTTGCGCAAACAGTATGTTTTTTTAATTTTTTATATGTGGTCGTTTTTTTTAAATCATTTTTTTCTATGTGGTCATTTTTTATTTTTTTAAAATTATTTTTCGTATGTGGTAATTTTTTTTATTTATTTTTTTATATGTGGTCAGTTTTTTTAAATTATTTTTTATATGTGGTCAGTTTTTTTAAATTATTTTTTATATGTGGTCAGTTTTTTTTGTTTTTTATTATTTTTTATATGTGGTTTTTTTTTAAAGTTATTTTTATTTTTTATATGTGGTATTTTTTATTTTTATTTTTTTTTGTTTTTTTATTTATTTATTATTTTTCATGTGGTCAGTGAGTGTTGAGTTTATTGCAAGAAAGCGCATTAGCGCATTGGGTTCACAGTTCTAGGGTCGTGGGTTCAATCCCAGGTGGGTCCTCACTGTGTGGAGTTAGCATGTTCTCCCCAGGCTTGAGTGGGCTTTCTCCGGGTACTCCATTGTCTTCCCACATCCCAAAAACATGAATGCTACGCTAGCTGGTTAAACACTCTAAATTGCCCCGAGTTACGACTGATTGGTTGTTTGTCTCCGAGGTGCCCTGCGATTGGCTGGCCACTATTTTAGGGTGTCCCCCGCCTTGTACCTGTAGTTAGCTGGGATAGGCTCCAGCACCCCATGTGACCCTTTGTAAGGATAACAGATTCAGAAGATGAACCGATGAATAAAACACACATTGCATAGTATATTAGTAGTAAAATATGCCAAATTCTAGCATATAATTTCGACACACGTTTGAAGTGTCCAAGATCAATGCCACGCCTGGTGTTCGTAGTACAACAGGCTCCAGCACCTCCCGCCACCCTTATGAGGATAAGCGTTTCAGAAAATGAATGAATGAATGAAAACTATTCCTGCAATGTACAAAATGAACGAATTGACTTTTTCCTTCCGTCTTGTTTCCTTACCTGGTTTTAGGGTCGTAACCTGATCCCAGCAGCCCCGGGCAACAGTCGTCTGAACTACACGGTCCTCATTGGCGAAACCCCCTGCGTCCTCACCCTGTCTGAGAGCCAACTGCTGTGCGAATGGCCTAATCTCACTGGTCAACACAAAGTCACGGTTAGTGCAACTTTCCGGTCTTGGAAATGTTCGTATTTTCTCACATATAAGTCGTATTTGTTACAAAAAAAGATGACTGAATCAAGGGTACGGCTTATATGCGCACAAATTAGACTTGACATGCACGAAACTGCCAGGTGACATAGACGAAACTAATTTCAATGACTTTAACTTACACGACGAATAAACTTGCTTTGTTTACACAATTTGAATTGAGCTATCGCAAAATTAGAATCATATAAAATGGCGATTTCAATTACTTTAACTTACACGACAAATAAATTGAGATATTTTAGTTGTGATTTGTCAGACATTTACCTTCTTTTACTTGAAGGTTGTTTCATTAGTGTCAAAATAGTCTATTTTTTTTCCATTATATCTATTAATTTAGCTTAACTCATTAAGGGCAAAGCTAAATATTTGTAAAAAAAATTGTTGTTGTTTTTTTACCCTCTGAAAAACCGACCCGATTTTCAATCGTTTCTGATCAGGGACATCCCTAATATTTACTTTTACCGGTTGCTCTTCAGGTTGTGGAGAGCTTTTGTATTAATTTAATTTTACAGCCAGTAACCTTTTACTGGAATGGAGTTTCATATCTTTGCTGGTTTAAAACAAACAAAAACAGAATAAGCTTTTTTCCATTCAGACAAGCATAACACAACATCTTCAACAGTGAATGTGTCAGCATTTTTTCGCCGCTTATTCAAGTCCCTCGGTGCCGTTTGATTTTCCAATATTTGAATTACTTTTAGCTAGTGCTACATACAAATGGGAATAAAATTCGGCATAACCCTCTAGATGGTTTAATAGTAGTTTTGCACCCTAACTCTATTTTGCAAGGTCTTTACACAACAGCTTGGCCAAAATTGAATATCATTTATTTGGTCGCCGGACGTTTGGTCGCCGGACGTTTGGTCGCCGGACGTTTGGTCGCCGGACGTTTGGTCGCCGGACGTTTGGTCGCCGGACGTTTGGTCGCCGGACGTTTGGTCGCCGGACGTTTTGTCGGCGGACGTTTGGTCGCTGGTTGTTTGGTCGCCGGACGTTTGGTCGCCGGACTTTTGGTCGCCCGGACCCAAACGTCTGGCGACCAAACGTCCGGTCACGCATTTATAAACAGTATTTGATTCACACAAACTCTGTGTTCATTTTAAAATACATTCTATCAAGGTTCAGTTTGAGTTTGATTTATTTAATAAGGGACTGCACATATTAATAAACATATTTATATTCATGTTAATGAACATATATATGTAAATATGTAAGATTGTAGCCGTGGGCTAATTTCCATCTTAAGTCCCTTGTGCAGTTTGAAGGTAAACCAGGAAACATACACACACACCCACACACACTAGTAGGACAGTTTTAGACAGCATTGTGATGGCAATTTTGTTCGTCTAACAACCACGCTTTAAGATGATTGGCCGAGGGGTTTAGAGACGGGAGTTGACGTATGCTAATTGCTATGTGAGGCACGGCTAAATGCTCTGTTTTTTGAAGGGAACTACACAGTCACCTCTAGAGCCAGCCCTTGTCTATGTGTTGGAATTGTTTGATACAAAATGTTGGATTGGAGGAGGAGCTTTGTGTTGGAAGATTTTGTAAACTAAGGTTAAAAATTGATATATAACATTCTCATCATGATACATAAACGTTGCCAAAATAGACTTTTAATAAGTGTTATTCATTCAGTCATTGTTCTTTTTACAAATCCTAATTGCAAAGATCACATAACATGGCCATTACGGGAAAATAGTGAGATCCTTTACATTTAAGTGGAAAAAGTTGTACTTTTTGGATGTATAGTTTTATTCTATATTTCACATTTTGTTCTCTCAGCATCACATGAGATTCCCCAGCCTTGTAGAATTTGTTTACTGGAGAAAAGGATGAAAAAGAACTTAGAAATGCACAAATAACAACCATCTCGCTCGGTGAAGGGGCTTTGATCTGAAGAGAAATGGGAATCGTAGAGATATATAATATGGAATATGTTCTTTTATAAAGAAATGCTTTTCAGGGGGTTTATTAAACTGGCATGACGTGACGGTGAAATCACTGCACTCACACGTTCAAGGCTGAAGAGCTTTTGGACAAAAGTTCTGTCACAAATCAGGGCAGCTTTTTTTTTTCCCTCAATCCGCGGCGCGGTGTGAATAATGTCAATGTCACTTACTTGTATAACTTAAGTAAAGTATAATGCCTTGATATACGAGTACCCCGACATACGAGTAATTTGGCTGGCCTCCAACTCAGGGTGTCTCTTGCCTGATGCCAGAAGTCAGCTGGGATAGGGTCCAGCACCCTCCGCGACCCTTGAAGATAAGCGGTTCAGATGATGAATGAATGCATAAAACACATATCACATCCAACACTAATCGATGCCAAATTAAAGCATATAATTGCGACACACGTTTGAAGTGTCCAAGATCAATGCATCACTTCACGAGCTGCTGTGAACAGAAAATGAATGAATGAACCTCAATTGATGGCATATGTTGCAATGGACAACCGCTAGCTGTCATTGGCTGTGAAAGAGTTAAGGGCTATAAGCAAGAAAAATAATCCTAAGGTATTTTGCAAAAAAATATTACATAATTACATTAGTACATATTTATATTGACACTTTTGAGACAAATTTAGGAGAATATGTCCAACCGCAATCTAAAAGTGAAAAAAAAATCACAATAAATCGGGCACAAATAATCGCATTACATTATTTTTTATATATAATAAAAAAGAATAGGTACATTGCAAAAAAATAAATAGTTTAATCTGAACAGTATATTTATTTTACATTATTGAACTAAACTTTTTATAACAAAGAAAGCATAAAAGTCAAGAAAATCACAATCATGTGAGCTCTGGACTCATTTTTAAATATGTTAAGTATTTACGAGAACTAATTATTTTAACGCAATTTGTTTGCAACCTTTTTTGTGTATTACGTGTTGAAAAATAAAATTTTGCTAATGACCTTAAATGGTGTTAATGTTAGATAGCGTTGTACAAATTTGGACACAAAAAGACATGTGCTATTTTTCTCCCCTTAAAACATTTTTTTTAGGTTCTGGATCGAGACTCGTTATCGGCAAATCCCAAAAATCGTCTCAGGTGACGCGAACTGGACTCGCATGCAAAAATAGGCTATCGCTACATCCGAATTTCAAACTGCCATCAGACTAAAGATGTCCATCTGTGATTGACTTTGACTGTAACAGACTTTTAAAATCATCACATCTTGCATTAAAGAAGGTCAAACCGCAGGCAGGCGAGACAGCTCGGAATATATTTGGATGTGTGTGTTTGTGCCAGCGCACCCGCTCAAAAGCCTCCAATGCCTCCTTTTCAACTTATCGGCCAGTCCTCTCACAATGGCCTCGCTATATCTTTTTGACATTTGTTCCCTGCTAGCGACAGCCAATATGCCTCCAAATCCAATGACGGCGCATCCATTTAATTCAACATGATAGCTCTCAATGGCATCAAGCAACCAGCTGCAAGGTGCAACGCTGAAAAACGTTTTTTTAAATCCCTACATGCAACAATTTCCTGGTGAATATCTAAGTACGCAATGTATTTTTTTTCCAAAATAAACAGCTGCCCAAAGAATGGCAGGTCAAAACATTTAGCTTGAGGAATCCAAATTTAGATAACCGCCGTGTGCGGTCGATTGGTCGCCGTCTTTTGGTCGCCCCAACCACGACAACGGGCGACCAAAAGACCGGCGACCAAAAGACCGGCGACCAAAAGACCGACGACCAAAAGAGCGGCGACAAAACAAGGTAAAACAACACGGTCTATGCATCAATAAAAGCCAACAATGGACATGAGCAGTTTCACTGAGCGGACGTGTGAGTGTATAAGAGTTTGTATGTACATGCGTTGTCCCTTTAAGAAGCTACGTTAGTCAGGGTCTTAACAAGTTCTCCAACAAAAAACAATAAAAGTCCGGGAAATTTAGAGCTTTTCTTTAGCCTAATAATTACTAGGGCATTAAGTATGACTAAATAGTCATTCGCTGTTTGTATTTAGGGAATTTGAGCAACGATATAAATGGTAATTATCACTTACCTTCTGGGCGACCAAAAGACCGGCGACCAAAAGATCGGCGACCAAAAGACCGGTGACCAATTGACCGTGTACCGATAACCACTACAGGATACAAAAATATCTTATTCAAGCGGGGTAGAACACTTGTTTTTGTTTGGGCATTATTGTCCATTTGAATTCATGTATTTTTGGTCAAATTTGATATGGGAATTGAGCTGGGAAATAAGTCCCCATTGTGTCTCAATTACTTCATATTTGGCATGGTGGCTGACTGCTGACAACTAGTGGACGCGAGTGCAAGTGCAGCCACCCATTGTTTATTTACACCAAAAACACCCGCGTAAAGATCCATTCAGATCGATTTTGAATCAATTACAGAATCCTTCAATGTAATACAGTAATACCCTGACATACGAGTGTCCCAACATACGAAAAATTTGAGATACGAGGAAAATTCAGAGCAAATATTTGCCTTGAGACACTAGCATATGAGAAAGCCAGGTGGGTGAGATACAAGCACTGGGCGGAGGGTTGCATTTTTTTCGTATTTTTTTGCGTTGGTTTGAGATATGAGTACAACAATTGAGTAAATCAACATACGAGCTTGGTCCCGGAACGCATTAAGCTTGTATCTCACGTGTCAAAGTGGCGGCCCGAGGGCCAAATCTGGTCCGTCGCATCATTTTGTGCGGCCCGGGAAAGTAAATCATGAGTGCCGACTTTCTGTTTTAGAATCAAATTTAAAATGAAGAGTATAGATGTATATTAAATTTCCTGATTTTCCCCCTTTTAAATCAATAATTGTAATTTTTTAATCATTTTTTTCTGTGTTTTTAGTTCAAAAATCATTCTGTAAAATCTAAAAATATGTTTAAAAAAAAGATAAAATAAACATTGTTTTAGATCTATAAAAAACTGAATATTCAGGGTTTTTAATCCATTTATTAAAAAAAATCTAAACATATCTAAAATGGTCCGGCCCACGTGAAATCAAGTTGACGTTAAAGCGGCCCGCGAACCAACCCGAGTCTGACACCCTTGTTGTATCTCAAGGTATTTCTGTATCACGATATATCTCAGAATTGCTTTACTTTAAAAGACATACATATCCAGTGCATATTTATGTATGTTTTGCATATTATATACCAGAGAGTGACGCAGCTGTTGCTAAAAGATGTTCTCCATGCACAATGACCTACATGCTGAGGACCCCAATGGGTGTCCAGACTTAGACAGCTTATGTGGGTGTAGAGTAAAGTGAGGGACCTGCATTGTGTATATGTGTGTGTATATGTGTGTGTCGGCTTTGTGTGTCCCTTCTGATGCTCAGCTGTGTGTTGGCAGCTGCTCGCCTCCCTCGAGTTTTTCGAAGAAACTCGTTTGTTGTTTTGGCCTACAGCTTTTTAGTTCCTCATTCAGTTCTTCGGTCTGTCACATGAGTAAAAATAGAGGCTCATGTTTAAAATGTGTCACCATGTTTCTGGAGATCCCTGTGCTCGCGAGGCTCCTCATCATCTGAGGAGAAATTGTTGTCGAGCGCTGTTAATAGATAATAAGAATACGTGCTTGCTTTGATGAATGACAATATGTCTGCTGGTGTTGGAGTTGATGCTAACTTCACTTAGTACAAGTTTCATTCTTGTATCACTCTCTTCCCACGTTTTTATTATTTTAACACCTTTAGTTGAGGCGCCTCCTCAATTTGGCAAAATGATGCAAAAAGACAGAAGAAACATTCAATGTTCGCTTGAAGAAAAATGGAACCCAGGAGCTGGAAGCAGAAAAACTAGAGGGCGAGGCTAGTGCACAAATTAGGATTTTAATGAAAAACAACCATGCAAAAACTCAAAACTGGGACAAAGTTAACAAAATAACAACTTAACAGGAGAGACGCACTCTAACAAGGAGGCAAACGTTACTTACGGAAACAGGAAAAACAATAATCCCACAAAACACGGGTTTAAATACACAGAAGTGGGTTGATGACAAATTACAAGGGTCACACAAGGGAAGGGGAGCCAAGAGGGACACATCAGGCATACAAATCCGCAAACAGGACACCTTCAGTTTCTGTATCACGTATCCTCAAAAGAGTCGAGGGGTGCTGGAGCCCCTGACTATGGACAGTAAGCAGGGAACACCTTGAATTGCCAATCAGTCGCAAGGAACAAGGACATTACCAACAATTAATGCTCAAAATTAATATCCTGGTACAATTTAGTGTTCAACCAGCCTGCCATGCATGTTTTATGGGATGTGGGAGGAAACCTGAACACCCAAAGAAAACCCACAGAAGTCCAAAGAGAACAAGGAAACACAGATGAAGTTCGGAACCCTCAGGGCATTGAACCCTCGATCTCAGAACTTGAGGCATACGGGCTAACCACTTGTGCAATGTAACACCCACCCAGTTGATTACATGAATATAATATATATATCGCCTTCGCGTATAAGCCGTACCCTTAAAATTGCCTTAAAATCATTGAAATTTACAATTTCTCTCGTATAAGACAACCAGGAAGTGTGACCACACACACCAGTACTTGAGTGTTTTCACGTTTTATGCAAGATACGTTTTTTTTCTTGAATTGTTTTCAAAGACGTCAAAATTATTTTTTTTAGCGTTTTATCTGTTTATCTTTTCTCTATTTTGAAATAAATGACCGTATCGGCCGCATTGTTTTGCATTATGGCGTCATGTCATAATGGCGTCATGGCGTCATGGCGTTATGGCGTTATGGCGTCATGGCATTATGGCGTTATGTCTTTGTTACCTTGCAGTTTCGTGCATGTCAAGTCCATAATTTGTGCGCATATAAGCCGCACCCTTGATTAAGTAATCATTTTTGTTACCAATATATATAAATTAATTAATTAAATATAAATATAAGTCAAAAAATACGGTGTTTTTAGAGTATATAAGCTGTACCCTTGATTAAGTTGTCATCATTTTTTGGTACAAATATATTTAAATTAATAAATAAATTAAATATAAATATAAGTGGAAAAATACGGTGTTTTTAGAATATATAACCCGTACCCTTGATTAGTTATCATTTTTTGTTACAAATATATCTACATAAATAATAAATTAATTAAATATAAATATAAGCAGAAAAATTGTGTTTTTAGAATATATAACCCGTACCCTTGATTAAGTTATCATTTTTTGTTACAAATATATCTACATAAATAATAAATTAATTAAATATAAATATAAGCGGAAAAATAGTGTTTTTAGAATATATAAGCCGTACCCTTGATTAAGTTATCATTTTTTGTTACAAATATATATATAAATAAATAATAAATTGAATAAATAAGCGGAAAAATACGGTGATTTTAGAATATATAAGCTATATCCTTGATTAAGTTATGTCTTTTTTGTTACAAATATATATAAATAAATAATAAATAAATTAAATAAGCGGAAAAATACGGTGATTTTTAGAATATATAAGGGCTGTTAATGGATTTAGTTAGTGACACTAGTCTAAATGATTGGAAAGTGCACTTTGGCTAATCACTTCATTTCTGTCAGATATTCAGCATTTATTAACGGAATAAAAGCTCCATGACGCATGTATATTTAATGTGCCGTTGACAGTTTGAGCTGCTTTGCGTTAAAATAGTTTGCTGCTCATGCCCGGGGTCTGTTTATTATTTTTTTCTTACTTTTTTTTTTTCAATTTACTGTCTGCTAACGTTCATACAAGCTTTTTCTAAACGTCTCTCCTGGCACAAATGTGATTTGTACGCACACACTCCACTCTGTATGTACATATTTGATTCTTTTTCTTCTAATCAGGCACCAAAGTTCACTTAGAAGTACTTCAAAGTGAATAATCATTATTCATTTGAGTCGGGTATCAACCCCCCTAGTGGATCGCTTGATTTGATGCTATTCCGCACTGGGTATTTTTTTATTTACTGAGATAAACTGTTCTTATGCAAATGTACTTACTGAGCGCAAAAAAATACACACACTAAAAAACATGTGATTCACTTTTCTTAATTGCCACGGCTGCTCGGGGAGATATTTCAATGTTGCTAATTGCTCTGTTTGATTACTTATATAGTGACAGAATATGCTTTATGCTGCATATGGGTTTTTTTGCATTGTCTCGCTTGAATAACTCCATGGAACAGTTTACTTCTATTTATATAGTTTCTTGCTGACTACTTATAATACATATAGCACTGCAAATTTGAAAACTTGCACTAAAAAACACAATAGCTCATTTCATTTTTATTTTATATCATTTTTTAATGCCTATTTGTTATGTGTGCACTTGTATAATGACAATAAAGGCATTTAATTCCACTTAATTTTCACATTTTTAGGAGCATTATGTCATATCGTAACCATAGGCAGAAAACTTGGCTGTCGAGCAGCATGTGGCTCTCGGCCAAAATGGTTCTGATCATATTTTGTGTATACTATGGCTCTTTGCCTCATTTCAATTTACTTTTATTTTTATTCTCTCTTAAAACACACTCAAATTCACCCATGCCCATTATAAACAAATTATAAATTATATTGTTTAGGTGGGTTAGGTTAGAACTTCATTTCATTCCGTATTCGGGAAATTTCTTGGTTGCAGTAGCAAGACAAACACAAGACACACAAGACATTGTAGACCTAGGTAAAAAAACTGGAGCCACACACAGGAAGTCCACAAGGTGGGGACCCTCTGCAGACTGAGACTGAAGTGTTTCTTCAACACTGTTACAGTACAGTAATACCTTGACATACGAGTGTCCCAACATACGAGAAATTTGAGATACAAGGAAAATTTCAAGCACATTTTTGCCCTGAAATTAAAATTTTGGCTGTATATGTGTCTAACTTGTTCACCACCGCTGACCATAGGTATAAAATAAATAGTAACGCATGTAATTAATTAATTAATTTCTTCAACACTGTACAGTAATACCTTGACATATGAGTGTCCCAACATACAAGAAATTTGAGATACAAGGAAAATTGCAAGCACATTTTTGTCCTGAAATTAAAATTTTGGCTGTCTAACATGTTCGCCACCACTGACCATAAGTAAACATTAAATAGTAACGTATTTAATTCATCGTTTCTTCAACGCTGTTACAGTACAGTAATACCTTGACATATGAGTGTCCCATTATATGAGAAATTTGAGATACGAGGAAAATTGCAAGCAAATTTTTGCCCTGAAATTAAAATTTTGGCTCTGTGTCTAACTTGTTTGCCACCACTGACCATAGGTATAAAATAAATAGTAACGTATTTAATTCATCGTTTCTTCAACGCTGTTACAGTACAGTAATACCTTGACATATGAGTGTCGCAACATACGAGAAATTTGAGATATGAGGAAAATTCCAAGCAAATTTTTGTGTTTTTTTTTCAGAGGGTGGGAACGGATTAATTTGTCTTTAGTTATTTTATATGGGAAAAATGGTTCAGGAACGCATTAAGCTCGTATCTCAAGTTATTACTGTATATTCAAAATCAAGTGGCGTTATATCCATTCTTGTCCTTCAACAGTGCTTAGGAAAATGGATAACCAGATATATTTCCACAACAAATATCCAGAGTGTGGGAACGGATTAATTTGTCTTTAGTTATTTTATATGGGAAAAATGATTTGAGGTACGAGTGAATTGACATACGAACTCAGGTCCAGGAACGCATTAAGCTCGTATCTCAAGGTATTACTGTATTACTATATTCAAAATCAGATGCCATTGGATCCAGCCCTTAGGAAAATGGATAACAGGATATATTTCCACAACAAATATCCAAGATATTTTCTCGACCCTTCTCATCGTCGTCAACATCGTTAAAATAGGTATTTGTAATTCTTTGCAACCTCCAGACCAGAGCTCGTGAACCAAGTTGAGAAAGTCAACTTGAGAGATCTTCATCTTCCACAGCGCTAAGCGTTTACCCTTCAGGCAAAAAAAAAAAAATCAAAACCGCCCTCACAAAAAGTGTTCACAGTAATTGAGGTGATCTAAGGCACCCCGAGCATGCGCCTGTCATCGATGTGCCTCCGTATTGACTAGAGAGGAGATCAAAATTTTATGATTCTTGCAGTTGAAATTGGGTTAAACAAGTTCTTTCATCAGGCCACCAAGTTTCGATCTCCTTAGACCGCCAACCAACCATCTGCCGCTGTAAGATAAACCGAGCCAAGTGTTTATTTTCGTTTTAATACAATCGACTACCAAGAGAAATGGAAAATGTATTCTGTTATCATGACCAAGTGTATTGTCAACATGCCTAGGATTGCGTAACCGTCGCCAAAACTTTTGTGTATATTCTGCTCATTAAATATGCCGTTTGTGTATTTTCAGATCCGAGCCGGCGGGTTCGAGTACTCCCCTGGCACTCTTCACATATACTCGGATAGTTTGCTGACGCTGCCTGCCATTATCGGAATCGGCGGTGGCGGCGGAATGCTCTTATTGGTCATCATTGCTGTGCTGATAGCTTATAAGAGAAAATCTAGGGATGCTGATCGCACCCTGAAACGCCTTCAGCTGCAGATGGACAACTTGGAGTCTAGAGTGGCCTTGGAGTGTAAAGAAGGTATTGTACACAATGCAGCTTTGTTAAAAATGTAATTAACATGATAATTGGGCCGAATCGATGTCTCGTTTCAACCGCGACATCGTGATGTGTGCGGGCGCAACACGTCTTATGACGTGTGATACTTTCATTAGTTAACGAGTGGTCACAGTAGCTCGTGAAGTGATACATTGATCTTGGACACTTCAAACATGTGTCGCAATTATATGCTTTAATTTTGCATAGACTAGTGTTGGATGTGATATGTGTTTTATTAATTCATTTATTCATCTTCTGAACCACTTATCCTCAAGGGTCGCAGGGGGTGCTGGAGCCTATCCCAGCTGACTTAGGGCACCAGGTGGGGCACACCCTGAATTGGTGGGCAGCCAATCGCAACGCACAAGGAGACAAACAACCAATGTAAACCAAAATAAAAATAATGTCAGTGTAACATGCACTCGTTTTGAGCATATTTTGCCAATGTGGCATCTTAGCGCTATAAAATAAAATGTATAAAATGTTCCATTTCAACATCAGACAACACAAAGGAAAGGAAACACGAAATATTATTAGAAAATGGAATACAAGGAGTGAACAGTAACAGGCGATTGTTTTTTTTTGGCTAACTAATTGTCCTTTTCTATACAAAAAATAAAAACTAACCTATTGTGTTAATCTCACACCCTAAACAAATAAAAATAGATTTTATTTAACAATTTAGAGTGCTCAATTAGTTGAGCCTGCATGTTTTTGGGATGTGCGAGGAAACCAGAGTACACGGAGAAAACCCATGCAAGCTCGGGGAGAACATGCTAAACTCCACAAAGTGAGGACCGACCTGGGATGGAACCCACAACCCCAGAACACTGAGGCCGACCCACTAACAACTCACTAGAGTGCTTTTTAGGCCATTAAAAATGCTTTACATTGTATTATTTTTCCACTCCACATTATGGAGTTGGTGGTGAACAACTATATTATCGGCAGCTGCCCTTGGCCAACACCCTTGTTCTCTTCTCAAACTCGTTTTCTCTTGTTCTTGTTACATTTAACATTGAAAGGTTTATTATTAAGGGATAGGTGTTTAAAAACTCATAGAAAAAAATTGGGTAACGGTAGCAACACATTTTGTTGTGCATTTGTTCCCACATCGTAAAGAGCCCATGCTGCCTTCTGCTCTCCCAGCTGTCCTTTAGAAATGTAAAAGTGTGTGTGGGCGAAGAAGCAGATAAAAGAGGTGTACTTGGGATGGAGCACGTGGGGGGGACGGGGGTCATGTAGTTCAATCATCCGCCAGCCATTATTAAAGGCAGACAACTCGACGTTGAACATGTGAAGTAGCATCTGAATAGACATGAGTGCAATGAATAGACATTAGCAATAAGAAAGGCAGGCACAAATTGCATATTAAAGTACTTTCAAGTAAATCGTACAATATAGAAGCTCAATATATGTTAAGCACAATATGTTAAGCACACCATTACTGCTTTTGTTAAATTAAATCATACCAAAAGGTTTCCTGCTTTACAAATTTTACTGTCTATCAATCTTTTGCTATTTTTGTGTTTTTGTTTTCCGTGAAGCGTTTGCTGAACTTCAGACAGACATCCACGAGCTGACGCAAGAATTAGATGGCGCCGGAATTCCCTTCTTGGACTATCGGACATATGCCATGAGGGTGTTGTTCCCGGGCATTGAGGACCACCCTGTGCTCAAGGAGATGGAGGTACGGGTCAGTAAACTGTCATATCATCTTTAAACTAACACGCACTAACATGAATTGGAAGCAAAATCTGGGCCGCCGAAGACGCTTACCGACAGTAGTTGTGTTAACAACAGTTTCACACGCTGAGGATTGACGCGAGATGAAAACCCTACTTTGCTCCTGTCAATCACGTATCCTCTAGACACGTAGATAGACGGATTTCCGGCATTTGAAGGACATGAAACCTTCAAAGACCCGTTATGATAATAATCATAATAATTGCATTACATGTAATATAGTACGGGACGTAGAATAGCGTCATCTCCGTGGACCGGGCACATTGGCCTCACGGTTCTGGGTTCAATTCCAGGTGGGTCCTCACTGTATGGATTTTGCATTTTCTCTCCAGCCATGCGTGGGTTTTCTCCGGGTACTCCGGTTTTCCCCCCACATCCCAAAAACATGCTTAGTAGGCTACTTGAACACTCTAAATTGTCCCTAGCTACGAGTGATTGGTTGTTTGTCTCCTGCTACCCTGCGATTGGCTGGCCACCATTTTAGGGTGTCCCCTGCCTGGTGCCCGTAGTTAGCTGTGATAGTCTCCAGCACCCCCTGTGGCCCTTTGTAAGGATAAGAGATTCAGAAGATGAACGAATGAATAAAACACACATCACATAGTATAATAGTAAAATATGCCAAATTCTAGCATATAATTTCGACACACGTTTGAAGTGTCCAAGATCAATGTATCACTTAACGAGCAGCGGTCACCACTCGTTCGTCCAGCACCCCACGTGACCCTTGTCAGGATATGAGGTTCAGAAAATGAATAAATAAAACACATATCTCGTCCAATAGTGATAATGCTCAACCATTTCATTTACTGATATGGAGGTTTCAACACTTCGTGATAGCACATTGTGGGAGAGAAATTAGTGCCAAGGGGGTGACAATAAAGGTGGAAATAGTGTTTGAAAGAAGATAACCACACATGAAGAACTTAATAATAAAAGAGAACATGGCCAAGAAAGCCAACAGTGAGAGAGGCGGAGCCAATCGCTGACAGACCGGCATCTTTGGGGTGTTTCTTGTGCTCTGCATGAGTGGTGACAGGTGGAGGCCAATGGGACGAGTCAGGGTGTCTCCATCTCTGACACAAACACATCCAATCACGTCACGCCTGGACGCCCCAAAAAGACGGAGGGAAGGAAGGACTTCAGACGATGGATGCATTTTCAAATTTTAACTTTTTTTAACAGAACAAATTGGGCTAGGAGATGTTTCATTGTTGCTTTTTTGTAAATGTAGTTGTTTAATGGTATTATAGAGGGTAAATAATTGTTATAAGCAGACGACTGACATTTAGCACAAAAGTATTGTTCTGTGAAAGCCAAAAAATTGATAGAAAATTTTAGTTTAACAATATATTCATTTTTTTTACTGCCACTATGTAACAAAAAATAAATAAAAATGTGATTCAAAGAAATCCGAAAAAGACATTTTAGATTGATGGCGGGATTTGGTAACTAAATTGATATTTTTCCTGCAAGTACTTTTAATTGGCGTCTCATTTTCAAAGAGTAGGCAGACGCTGGCGAAAACGACTCTTTTCTTGTCAATTTTCTACCAGAAAGGACCATGCTGCGATGCCAGAAAGGCAATTATGTCAAATTGTCATCTAAAATCATTTCTCTGGTGGACAAAAAAAGCAGCACAACAAGACATCGCTGTGTGCTTAAAAACAAAATGTTTTAACAGAAAACTGATCCTCTTTGTTCAAGGTTTTCCTTTTCAAAAAGACTTTTCTTTGAACCCGAGCATTGGAATGTTATGATATGATCAATTTCATGCACGGTTCGTTTTATCAGTTACACTTTTAGTTTGAGAGGAGAAAAATGCATATCTGTCAACTTATACATTTTCCCCGTATTTCATTCATTTTTTGATGACTTCAAATTGTGTATGCCGTCCGTATACCAACTTTTGTAGAGGAATTTTTTTTTAAGTACGCTTTTTTGTAAAACTGATCTAATTTTACCCATTTCGGCTCTAATCTGGATGATCTCGGTCACTGGCAGCAGATGAAAACGTTATCGTTAATAGCTAATAGTCATGCTTTAAGCATGATATGCACACGTGCATCAGTCAAGTACACCTTTTCACTATATAAATATAGCGCGTCAGCAAGCAATGTACCCAAACAGTCAAGTTATCAGCGCCATACAGCGACATCTACAGAATCTTGAATTTAGTGCATACAAAAGGCGCACCGACTGATTGGGCGCCCTGTCCACTTTGGAGAAAATTAATTATCATTAATAAGGGGAACAATTGGCCAAGGTTGACGGGTATGGAAATGACAGGAAATGTGTGTTCAAGTTCCGTTTTTTTTCTCGTTTGTTTTTGCTATTGTTCCTGTCGTGAATCATGTTCTTCTTTTTCAGGTGCAGGCTAATGTTGAAAAGGCTCTGACGTTGTTTGGACAACTACTAACAAAGAAGCATTTCCTCCTGACATTCATAAGAACGCTCGAAGCCCAAAGGTCTGTTTTCTTATTTTGATGCTCTTATTTTGAAAGGGTACTCTATTGCTTTGATAGGAAGACTTGTGCAGATTTTGTCAAGTGCACTCAATGACCCGTTCAACAATAGTTCGTCACATTCTTGTCCGAAACTATTCACTCGTTTGTCAGGTTTCTGCACTTCATTAACTTTTATATTAAAATCTTTTCTATATCTTGGCATGAAAACGCTTTGACGAACTTTTTTTTCACATACACCGTAAAATTTGAATCAAAATGTCTGTCAAGATTCAACTAGTTATCATGATGAAGAAAGTGGAAGTGAAGTAAAATTGAGTAAAATGAAGGTCGACATTAAAAAAGGAAATTAATAAGGATTCATCGTCGGACTATAAAACGAGTTAGTCAAATTATTATTTGTTTTTATGGGGAAAATCTGTCTCGACATACGATCGCAGTCCTGGAACGAATTAAATTTGTATGTAGAGGTACCACTTTGTTTCCTGGGACCAATCTTTTCCTCTTGCTTGGAAATTGAAACATTGTTGTTGGTGGTTGGAAAAAAAAACATTTGTTGAATAGAGGAATGAAACAACACATTTAAACTCACTCTCTGTATTTCCAGGTCATTTTCGATGCGGGACCGAGGAAATGTGGCGTCACTGATCATGACAGCCCTACAGGGGGAGATGGAGTACGCCACGGGAGTCTTGAAGCAGCTTTTGTCAGATCTGATTGACAGAAATCTGGAGAACAAAAACCATCCCAAGTTGCTTCTCAGGAGGTGAGAAAAACAAAGAACGAAAGAATCCCCCAAAGATTCCAACTTAAAATGTGGTGAGAATAAAAGATTTGGCAAAACGAGTTGGACAAAAACAAGAATGACATGCAAAAATATGTCTGCGCAAAACATAATAAAAATATGTTCCGTTTGCAGGACGTTTTGTCTTTTCGCAAGGGCTCAAAAATCATAACACCATTTAGAAACAGTTTTTTGCTTATGACATCTATGTGTGTATTAATGTATTTTTTTTGTGTATACCAGAACGGAATCTGTTGCTGAGAAAATGCTGACCAACTGGTTTACCTTCCTTTTGTATAAATTCCTCAAGGTAAGGCCAACAACTTTAGTTTTTATAGCTGTATCAAAGATTAAAATTGACGTACTTGGTATGACTTCTCATTCTAGTTTTGCTCTTATTGTGGATAGGCCACCATCTGTTGCAATCTTCTTTGCCTCATTATTCTTATGTGGTTTCTGTTTTGTGCTCACTGTATTTTTTGCAGTTATTCGCATTATCACAAATTTAAAAAAATCATATGTTAAAGTAAAACTGAGAAAATAGACACTTGTTCATATAACATAGTTATTAACATTTTTTGATAACCCTAGCCTAAAAAAACAACATAAGCTGTTGGTGGACACAGTGACAGCCGTTTCTGGCCACCATAAAAAAAATTCAACTCTCTACGATGCACAGTTTGAACAAACGTAGCGTGAGAATCTTAACATAACCACACACACATCCATAAATCATGCTTTATTAGGATTATAGATAAACTAATTATAATCTTGCTGTGCACAATGACATAAAAACCATAAAAAATGTCAACTCTCTACGATGCACAGTTTGGACAAACGTAGCGTGATAATCTTAACATAACCACACACACATCCATAAATAACGCTTTATTAGGATTATAGATAAACTAATTATAATCTCACTGTGCACGCTGACATGAAATCCATGTCGGCTCCATTTCACTTTTTAAATGATCAATGTAGACATTAAACTCAAGCACTTTTTGATCACAATGCTCAGGTTATCTGCAGAAAACGCTGAGTAATTCCTCCTAGTTTGTTTTGATCGCCCAGACGTTATTAAAACACTATCTCATCAGCCATAACGGCACGCTAATAAAAAGCTAAAACAAATTCTGATGGGTGCCCTGACAAAACGGTCACGCGTTTAAACCCCCATTAAAATAACAAATCTGACTGTGATGTTATTCACAGCCATTACCATTGTGTTTTCACCAATGTCATGCTAATCGGGCTTCAACAGGCAGCGTGAAATAGAAAGCGCTTTGATGGAATTTGAAGGGTAAGCATGTTGGGCTCATTGAGGTCACGATGCTTTCAAGGTTTTGTACTCTTCGTCGAATAAATTCAATTCAGGGCGCCGTAGACCAGATGCTTCTGTTCATGGGGCCATATTTTTGGGACTATAAGGCGCACCAGCTAAAGAATGCTCAATGAAGAGGAAAAAAATGCAGTAATCCCTCGTTTTTCGCAGTTCACATAGACCAGACATGTCCGCGATAATCGAAAAACTGCAAAGTAAAAAACAGGTTTTCGGAGCTATTTTGCGAGGCATTTTTCTTTACAAATATTATATTTTCGTTTCTTCTTTGGCGCTGAGTGCCAACCATTTCAGAAGAGGCGGTGCCCTGACTTCCGCCATTTTTCATCGGTCTTCCACTTGATTTTGACATTTTTATGAACTTTTTTAAAATTCGCTATGTAGTGAAGTGGCGAAGGATCAGAGTATTTATTTATCTGGCGGCCCGGTGGTGGAGTGGTGAGCCCCACAGTTGTGTGGTTGTGGGTTCGATCCCAGGTCAGACCTCACTTGTGGGGTTTGTGTGTTCACCACGGGCTTGCATGGGTTTTCTCTGGGTCCTCCAGTTTCCCCCCACATCCCAAAAAAATGCATACTAGGCTAATTGATCACCCTAAATTGCCCCTAGTTATGAGTTATTGGTTGTCTGTTTCATTGTACCCTGCGATTGGAGGACCACTGATTCAGGGTGTCCCCCCGCCTGATGCCTGTAATTAGCTCGGTTCAGAAAATGATCGAATGAATCATATATGTCACTGTAGTAGTGACAAAGTAGGCATTGGATTGGATTGGATAACTTTATTCAACCCGTATTCGGGAAATTTTGTTGTCACAGTAGCAAAATGCAGATATAGGAAAGCCAATTTAGACATAAATACATACATATATATATATATATATATATATATATATATATATATATATATATATATGTATATATATATGTATGTAAAACAAATGGCGTTACATGAGTGTTAAGACCTACCGTATGTACATCTATGTGTATGTATGCATATATATATTTATGTATGTGTATGTATGTATGCGTGTATATATATATATATACGCATAAATACATATACATACACATACATAAACATAAATATGCATACATACACAGATATACATACGGTAGGTCTTAACACTCAGCCATTTGTTTTGTTAAAGAGCCTGACAGCTGATGGGAGGAAGGATCTGCGGAAGCGCTACACGCTATACCCTAAAAAGCTACCTACCAGTGTGTCAGTGGTCAGAGAGAGAGAAAAAAAAGTCACACTTAATAATTAGTCGCAGGCTCAGCCAAGTTAACAATAAAGTGTGACTTATAGTCCGGAAAATGCGGTGACTAAGATGTTTATTTCTTTGTGACGTCAACAATGTCAAAGGCCAAGGTTGCTTCCTTTCACTATTTTTATTTATTTATTTTACGGACTATCGCTTTGCAAGTTTATGGGTTCCTCACAGGAGTCCTTCTCTTTCTACGTGTCCTCCCTTTGACCAGGAGTGTGCAGGCGAGCCTCTTTTCATGCTTCACTGTGCCATCAAGCAGCAGATGGAGAAAGGACCGATAGACGCCATCACGGGAGAGGCTCGCTATTCTCTTAGTGAGGACAAGCTCATCAGGCAACAGATTGACTACAAAACGCTGGTCAGTTAACTTAATGTTCCTGTCTCCTTTTGGCTCGCAACACCACCAAAGTTAACAAATTAACTGTTGACGTGCAGGAACAATATTTTTTAGCTCCGTTTGTTCATTGTGAAAACTGTTCGGTGTCTTTTTGGTAGGGTTAGGGTTTTTGTAAACTAAGTGCCGTATTTTCTTGCATATACGCCATATTTGTCGCTCAAAAAATAATGACTGAATCAAGGGTAAGGCTTATATGCGCATAAATTAGACTTGACAGGCATAAATCTGATACGGTCATTTATTTCAAAATAAAAGATCAAGAGATAAAACCTATTTCCACGTCTATGAATGAAATTCAAGAAAAAAATAAACCATATCTTGCATAAAACTTCAAAAAATCACTTACTTGTGCCTGCCATTGCATGCAGGCCTCACAGTTCTGGGGTCGCGGGTTCGATTGCCCCACCCAGGCTTACATGGGTTGTCTCCGGGTATTAAGTTTTCCCCCGCAACCCAAAAATATGCATGCTAGGCTAGCTGGTTGAACGCTCTAAATTGCCCCTAGCTACGAGTGATTGGTTGTTTGTCTCCCTGTGGCCTGTGATTGGCTGTCCACCAATTCAGGATGCCCCGGCTTGGTTCCCGTAGTTAGCTGGGATAGGCTCCAGCACCCTCCCGCGACCCTTGTGGGGATAAGTGTTTCAGAAAATGAACTAATGTATTTATTTCACTCCGAACTTTGAGAAAATCCTCATGAATTCTAAGCAGTGTTCCAATGTGGTTATCAGTGGGCGCCTCGGTGCCTTGAAGCTGTTATTTTCTAAACCGGGTGACAGTTTCCAACCCCTTCTTTGTTTCATCTGCCAGACATTGCACTGCGTGAACCCAGAGAACGAGAGCGCCTCTGAGGTGACCGTTAAGTGTCTAAATTGTGACACCGTCACTCAGGTTAAAGAGAAGCTGCTAGACGCTGTCTATAAAGGCAGCCCCTATTCTCTCAGGCCTAAGGCTTCGGACATGGACTTGGGTAAGGCACACCAGCAAGTATTTCACCAGTTTTTTTTCTCGTTGAGACCAATACATAGCTGTAAACGTCAGTCAATCGCTCCCCTTATTAATGAATGTAATTCCCCTTATTAAGTGATAATAAACCGTACTAATTCAACACGGCATATTTACTCACATAGGGTGCACTTAAAAGTCTAAAATTTGGCCCAAAGTGGACGTAGTGCCTAATTAGTTGGTCCGCCTTTTGTATGCACTAAATTCAAGATTCTGTAGATGTCGCTGTATGACGCTGACAGCTTGACTGTTTGGGTACATTGCTTGCTGATGCGCTATATTTATATAGTTAAAAGGGCGCAGTGTGAAAGGGGAATGCGTGTTCGCATATCGTGCTTAAAGCATGACAACATTAGCAGTCGACGATGGCGTTTTCGTCTGCTAGCAGTGACCGAGACGATCCGGATTAGAGCCGAAATGGTTCAAACGAGATCGGTTTTATAAAAAGCGTACTTAAAAAAATCCTGTACAAAAGTTGTTACACGGCGTACACAATTTGAAATGATCAAAAAACGTAAGTTGGCCATTGGTGAGACTGCTGAATAGTTATGATGAGAAATCCAAAGAAGATAAAACAAAGAAACAGAAATGGAATCGAACCTAGAATCAAATTTTACTTAACGAAGCTTGCTTTCAGAGAATCAGTTTGGATCTCTATGGTTAAATCTTGCTCTTCATGCTGTATATGAATATACACACCTGTCAACTTTTTGATCATTTCAAATTGTGTACGCCGTATAACAACTTTTGTACGTGATTTTTTTAAGTACGTTTTTATGTAAAACTCATTTCGGCTCTAATCCGTATCGTTTCAGTCACTGGTAGCAGACGAAAACGTCATCGTCGATTGCTAATATTGTCATGTTTTGAGCATGATATCCACATGCGCGTCAGTCAATTCCGCGTTTTCACTATATAAATATAGCGTGTCAGCAAGCAATGTACCCACACAGTCAAGCTGTCAGAAAAATATAGCGACATATACAGAATTTTAAATTTAGTCCATACAAAAGGCGCACCGACTGATTAGGCACCCTGTCCACTTTGGGGAACTTTTTTAGACTTTTCAGTGCGCCCTATGTGAGTAAATATATTCCACGTTACATTTGTAAGGTTTATTATTGCTTAATAAGGGGAATTGCAATTATTAATAAGGGAAGCGATTGCCCGAGGTTGCCAGGTATGGAACAACTCATCTTTCAATTGAACATGACCTTTGACATGAAACATATTTGGTCTTGAAATGCTAAACTTTCCACAATTCTACTCCGACATATCCTCCTGCTTGACAACATACCTCAGGGACCCTCATTTCAGTTAAATACTTTCCCCCCCTTGAAAAAAAAAACAGAAACTTTATCCTAACACCATATTTTCTTCCATTTTTGTCACGAAAATACTTCATCCCCTCCATCTGAAGAATGGCGTCAAGGTCGAATGGCCCGAATTATTCTGCAGGATGAAGACATCACAACGAAAATAGATAATGACTGGAAAAGACTCAACAGTCTGGCTCACTATCAGGTATCGGGGCACAAATATGGGCACGGAAAAATGCACCAAAGCAGGTTTGCACTCAAGAGTAATAACATTTTGCTGGGTTAATTTAATGTGTAGGTTACAGATGGCTCCGTAATCGCACTGGTGCCAAAGCAGAACTCGGCCTATAACATCTCTAACTCATCCACCTTCACCAAGAGCCTCAGCAGATACGGTACTTGCCTTCTTATTGACTTGATCCCCATCTTTCTCTCTCTCAGTCTCTCTCTCTGGCTGTTTCTGTTTATGATGGCAGCAATCATAGCCTCCATTCTTCTTTTTCCATCTCGGTCAATGGCAATCCTTTTTATCCAGCGCCATCACCCCCGGGCCAAGGCTGTTTAATGGCTATTTCCAAGCAGCCTGTAAATGAGAGGCATAAAAGAAGACACCTCAATACCTAGCTGACAAAGAAGTGAGGATGAGTGACAGCAGTGATGGACAGACCCCCTTCCCCCACCCCGTCAATGTGGTGTTAAATGAAAAATCAGATTAAAGGAGCGATTGCTATCCTTAAAAATGCGACGCATTGTTAAATAGCTATGACCGCTAATTTATTCAACTATAACCCCCTCTTCTCCCCGGGTCTGTGTGGGTTTCCTTCGGGTACTCCGGTTTCCTCTCACATTCCAAAAACATGCATGGTAGGGTGATTGGACACTCTAAATTGCCCCTAGCTATGAGTGATTGGTTGTCCGTCTCCTTGTGCCTTGCAATTGGCTGGCCACCGATTCAGGGTGTCCCCTGCCTCTGGCCCGGGGACAGCGGGGATTGGCTCCAGCACCCCCGCGACCCAAGTGAGGATAAGAGATGCAGAAGATGAATGAATGAATAAAACACACATCACATAGTATAATAGTAAAATATGCCAAATTCTAGCATATAATTTCGACACACGTTTGAAGTGTCCAAGATCAATGCATCACTTAACGAGCAGCTGTCATCACTCGTTTGTCCAGCACCCTCCCGTAACCTGGTTCAGAAAATGACATGAGATAACCCCCCTCCCATGAATTTCAACTACTACTTTCAGATAATATGATGCTATTGTTTTTTCTCTCTGTGGGTTGCGGGGGTGCTGGAGCCTATCCCAGCTGATTACGGGCACAATGGTGTTCATGTGTTTTGGTCATCAATTATATATATATTTTTAAAGTCATGTTGACAGTTATAACTCAAGCCAATATAGCGAGCTGAAAATAGTCGGTGGGGGGTGCTGGAGCTTATCCCAAGTAACTAAGGGCACCAGGCGGGGGACTCCCTGAATCGGTGGCCAGCCAATCGCAGGGCGCAATGAGACAGACAACGTACACCCCCCCAAAACATGCATGCTAGGGTATATCTTATCGGCTTATTCACTGTTTTATTATTTTTTGACAAACACTGGGTGGTTTATGTATTTAGTTTGTTAGCTGCAAAATACTAAATCAACAGCTGATTTTTTAGGCAGTTGTGATATGTGAAATAAGAGCTCCATTATTTTCCAGCAGACGATCCTCTCGATTGTTATAGTATCTCAGAAATACCACATCCGATGATTTTTCTTAAGATTTCCCCTCCAAAGTTACACATTTGTACTCCCTATTAAAACCATGAATATTGAGGTGAAAATTGTTCATCAGGGAGCGGCTTATACGAGGGAAATCATAAAATTCAACGATTATAAGGCAATTTTAAGGGTACGGCTTATACGCGGAGGCGGCTAATACGCGAGAAAATGCGACCGATACGGCCATTTATTAAACAATAGGCCGCTAGTAAGAATGACGGGTGCTTTGGATAAATGTGTCCGTGATGGGTTTGGAATTAAAGCCTCTGGCGACCTCCTAACAGAAAAAAAAACAACAGACACCACTCCAGCGAGCATCTATCTCTTTTTGAGCCTGTGCCCTCCCATTACTCTCAATTCCACTCCCCCGCCTCTCTAACACGCATTTCTCGCCTATCTCCAGCATTCCCATTCATCTATCCCCATGTTTTACCCGAACTCAGACCAACCCCGCGCGCCTCACCTCTCCATTTCCGTCTCCCTCGCCGTCTTCCTACGCCGAACCGTCGCAGATACGCATCTCCTAGCTTGGCGCTAATCAACTTTGACACCCTCGCCATGAATAATAAAACACACAGAGGACAGGCAACCAGAAAAAAGGGAGAGTGCCATACTATAAAAAGATGAAACGAAACCACTATGCTTTTTGGGAGGAGTTCAAGTTACCCATCAGGGAATAGACGTCTTATTTCTTTCAAGCCTTTATGCATATTGTGGGAAGTGGAAGAATGAAGCAGAATGAATGAAGAGTCCATAATTTGCTTTCTTCTTTCATTTGTGGTTGTAGAAAGCATGCTGAGAACAGCGAGCAGTCCAGACAGCCTTCGATCACGAACACCCATGATCACCCCTGACCTGGAGAGTGGAACTAAATTGTGGCATTTGGTGAAGAACCACGACCATTCGGACCAGAGGGAGGGCGACCGGGGCAGTAAGATGGTGTCTGAGATCTACTTGACCAGGCTCTTAGCTACAAAAGTAAGAGCCGGCGAGCCGAATAGGGTTTTAGTTTTTCATCTACTGTATTTTCTCACATATACGGCAATGTTAGCGGGACAATTTCAAAATAAATTAACAGATAGAGAAAATACATTTACGTTTCTGAGGATTTCATAACTTGGATCTTGTTTTTTGTATGTTGGGATGGTCATTATCATATCAAAGGGTTTTTTAACCAGAAAAATTCGTATGTAGATCAATGTTCCCTCTAAGCTGCGCGCGTGCGCAATTGCGCACTACTCTCGTCTTCTCTGCGCACAGCAAATCATATGGAGCGCACAAAATAAAATCCCATTTTTTTTAAGCTGTGAGGACGACGCGCGAACCACTCATCCGCCGGGCTGCCCATTCATAGATATTAATCATTACATTTTATTATTACTAAATTATTTATGTGTAGTAGACATGCACCTGCTTATGGCAGGTGGTATACTGGTGTGTGCCCATAGCGAGCAATGATGATGTCGCTCACACCGGTACTCAGTGTGCTCAGGGAGGTTGTCTTTCTGCCCAGACAAACAAAAAATTAGAGGGAACATTGACGTAGATGCATTTGTAAGTAGAGGTATGAGTCTACAGTGGCACCGACATACGAGCAATTTGAGATACAAGTAAAATTTTGAGGAGATATTTATCTTGAGATACGAGACAAATTTTGATATACGAGCATACAGCTCATAAGAACATCATGGCCACTGTCTTTCTGGTCGCAACTCCCTCGTGTAATGTCTCTACGAGTACTGGGCGGAGCCTTGCATTTTTTCAGTGTTTTTCCCCCCGTTAGTCAGTGCGAATGGCGGAGCGATCGCTAATACGAGAGGAGTATATACTACTTCTCGTTGCTAAGTGGTCGTGCGTTATCCTATTGTGAGGACATTTGTGTGCATCTATTTCGGAATATTTTGAAGGGAATGCAAAAGCAACCCTCGATAGGTTGCATCTGAAAGTCAGGGTGGAGGCGGGGCTAATGGAGCCAACCCGGGAGAAGAAAGGTATCAAAATTTAAAACAAAATTAGAATTAAGTTAAGTGTAAGGTTAGATTAAACTTATTTTTGAGTGTGTCTGTATCGTAATCCAAGTTCATTTAAATTAGTTTATGTTATGTTACGAGCGTGTTGCCGTGCAAAAGTGTGTGGTATACCTAATCAAACATTTTTTCCTATTCAGGGCACATTACAGAAGTTTGTAGACGACCTCTTTGAGACCATATTCAGCACAGCCCACAGAGGCAGCGCCTTGCCGCTGGCTATTAAGTACATGTTTGACTTCCTTGATGAGCAAGCAGACAAACACAACATCACAGATTATGATGTACGGCACACCTGGAAAAGCAACTGGTAAACATGAACTTCTTGTACCCCTGTCTTTTGTTGTTGTTGTTGTTTTCTTGACCTATGTTTATATCGTACCATAAGTAAAAAAATATGGTATACAAAACGAACAATTTTCTGCTCATGTCCAACCTGTGTAAATATGAGCAATATTCGCAATTGCAAATTTTTTTAGCCATTATGCAATATTTTTTTCTAAATCATTCTTAAATGACAGTTTATTTCCATACACAAGGCGCATCTGATTATAAAATGCATGAATGCATCATTGTATGGCATTTGCCTTTTTTGTGTACGTTGTTTATCTTATTACACCCTGTGATTGGCTGGCCACCGATTCAGGGTGTCCCCCGCCTGGTGCCCGTAGTTACTTGGGATAAGCTCCAGCACCCCCACCCGACTCTTTACAGCTTGCTATATTGGCTTGAGTTGTAACTGTCAACATGACTTTAAAAAAATATTTATATAATTGATGACAAAAAACACATGAACACCCTTGTGCCCGTAATCGGCAGGGATAGGCTCCAGCACCCCCCGCGAACCACAGAGAGGGAAAAAAGCATCTTATTATCAGAAAGTAGTAGATGTAGTAGTTAAAATTCATGAGAGGGGGTTATCTCATCTCATTTTCTGAACCGCTTTATCCTCACTAGGGTCACGGGGGGTGCTGGAGCCTATCCCAGATGACTTGGGGCCATAGGCAGGGGACACCCTGAATTGGTGGCCAGCCAATTGCAGGCTACAATGAGACTAACAACCAATCACTCGTAGTTAGGGGCAATTTAGAGTTTCCAAATAAAATTAAAATACGGTAATTATAAAAAAAACAGTGTCTTCATCAACGTATTTTTTTTCTCCGACTTTCTACAGCCTTCCTCTACGCTTCTGGGTGAATGTGATCAAGAATCCTCAATTTGTATTCGATATCCAAAAGAACAGCATCACGGATGCCTGTCTGTCGGTGGTCGCCCAGACTTTCATGGATTCCTGTTCAACGTCTGAACACAAACTGGGCAAAGATTCGCCATCCAACAAGCTTCTGTACGCTAAGGACATCCCCAACTACAAGAATTGGGTGGAGAGGTAAATCTTCACTCGCATTCAGCCAAAGTTCAATTCCAAAGCTGCAATACGAAAGTGAAAAAAACAGATTAAATATCGAGCGAAAGGTTGTCTGCGAGCGGTCAGATCAGGGAAAACTCTTCCCCAAAGACCTGGACTTGGTTGTTTGTGAAAGTGCAAACAGGTAGCTAGCTCCACGACGTCGGCTACAATGTATGCGAAACAATTTTCTGCTTTCTTGCATCTTTTCAAATCAGGATCTGGCATCCCGGCTCATTAATATACAATATGCAAATAGCCGATTCCCCTAGATATATATTTTTTTGATCCTGCTCATCAAGTAGGGATGGAAAAGACACAGGTGATAGGAGGATTTGTTGCAACTGTGACATTATTTACCGCTCACCGAAAACAGACCTCGGTTCACCCTTCATCTTTTATTCAAGAGCCAAATGTTACTGAGCAGCAGATAAGTTATGCGCCACTGATGCTTGCTGTAGTTGCCTTTCGTGGCTGAGTCTATTAATCTCTAAGTAGCTTTTCAAGGCTACTTCCTCCTTAACTCCAGGCGTGCTAGTGTGAAGTATTGAGTAGGTGCTTGAATTCTTTTAATGCAAGTCGGTCAATCTGAACATAGCCAGTTAGCATGCTAGGCTAAACTAGCTTTTTTTTTTTTAAATGTCAGAATTCTTTTAATGCAACTTGGTCAATCTAAACATAGCCAGTTAGCATGCTAGGCTAAACTAGCTTTTTAATTTTTTTTTTATCAGAATCATTTTAATGCAACTCGGTCAATCTAAACATAGCTAGCTAGCATGCTAGGCTAAACTAGCTTTTTTTTTTAAAAAAGAAAAATTCTCAGAATTATTTTAATGCAACTCGGTCAATCTAAACTTAGCCAGTTAGCATGCTAGGCTAAACTTTTTTTTTTTTTTTAAAGAAAAATTATCCGCAATGTTTCAATGCAACTCGGTCAATCTAAACATAGCCAGTTAGCATGCTAGGCTAAACTAGCTTTTTTTTAAGAGAAATTCTCAGAATTCTTTTAATGCAACTTGGTCAATCTAAACATAGCCAGTTAGCATGCTAGGCTAAACTAGCTTTTTTTTTTTAAATATATCAGAATTATTTTAATGCAACTTGGTCAATCTAAACATAGCCAGTTAGCATGCTAGGCTAAACTAGCTTTAAAAAAAAATCTCAGAATTATTTTAATGCAACTCGGTCAATCTAAACATAGCCAGTTAGCATGCCAGGCTAAACCAGCTTTAAAAAAATATCAGAATTCTTTTAATGCAACTCGGTCAATCTAAACATAGCTAGTTAGCACGCTAGGCTAAACTATATTTTTTTTATCAGAGACCAAGAACAAACAAACGTAAAAGAGTAAAAAGGAGAACAACATGCTCATTGGTTAACTTATCAGTTTTCATACCTGTCAGGTGCTTGAATTCTTTTAATACAACTCGGTCAATCTACACATAGCTAGTTAGCATGCTAGGCTAAACTAGTTTTTTAAATTATCTTTTATTTTTTTAATCAGAGAACAAGAACAAACAAACATTATAGTAAAGAGTAAAAAGAAGAACAACATGCTAATTAGGCATTTGTTAACTTATCAGTTTTCATACCTGGCAAGTTATACGTTTTTCGTATCATAAATTAAAGTGTTGTATATCCTTCACACAAAAACAAACAAGACCAAAATTGCCACGTAAAGTTTTCATTCTCAATCTCTTTACTTCTCCAATTTCATCTCCATTTCTTTTTAACAGACCGCAACTAACCTTTGCCTGAACTAGATGAATAATGTACGTCTGTAAATGAATGTTTTTATTTGGCTATCCCTCTCAAGCTGCCGCCTCACCGAAAAAAATGGTTTGCATTTCACTCTTTGAGTCGCGTGTGACATTTTATTTTGATTTCCTCGCCGCCTTATCTGTCGAGCAATATTAATACGGATGACAATAACGAGTCGGCGCCGATTCCATCTTGTAGATATTACGCCGACATATCCCGAATGCCGGCGATCAGCGATCAGGACATGAGTGCCTACCTAGCAGAGCAGTCCCGCCTGCATCTCAGCCAGTTCAACAGCATGTCTGCACTACACGAGATCTACTCTTACATCATCAAATACAAAGACGAGGTGAGCAATGTTTTTAATTTTTTTATGTCTGGCCATACCTCAAGCACTGAGCACACTGAGGACCACTGTGAGCAACATCATAAATGCCCGCTATAGGCACACACCAGTATTACACCTGCCATAAGCAGGTGCATGTCTACTACCCATATATGATCTAGTCATAATACAACGCAATGATTAATAATCTGAATAAAACATCTTAATAAATGTCACTAGAATATGCAAAACTCTTATTTTTCAAGTCTTTCCTTCTCACATCTCATTCAAATCACTTTTCTGTATCACTAGTAGATAGTCGACTTTCTATTTACGTGAAATATTTTTTCCATGGGAACTCGCTTAGAACTTTAGCTTTGCTACGTGTTTTGCAGCGGAGACCTTTCACCCCCAATTTTACCACCTATTTTTCCCTTTTCACATACTCTGACAGGCATTCCATCTAAAAAAACCGCATTGCTTTTAGACCAGGGGTGTCAAACTCGGGTTCGTTCGCGGGCCGCATTAATGTCAACTCCCACCGGACCATTTTAGATATATTTAGATTTTTTTTTTAAATTGGATTAAAAGAACTGGATCAAAAGCCCTAAATAGTCCATTTTTATAGATCTAAAGCAATGTTTATTTGAGCTCTTTTTTTCATAGCAATGGAAAATTTCTTTTAATCATGTTTTTCATTTCAAATGGAAACAAAATATATTTTTTAATTATGTTCAATATTAAAGTGGAAAACGGAATATATATTTATTTTTAGATCTAACAAAATGTGCTTTGAACTAAAAACAGAAAATAAATAAAATTGGATTGAAAATATTGTAATGATTGATTTTAAAAGGGGAAAATAAGGAAATGTAATGTAAATCTATAACCATTTGAATTTGATCCCAAAACAGAAAGTCGGCACTCATGATTTACTTTCTCGGGCCGCACAAAATGATGCGGCGGGCCAGATTTGGCCCCCGGGCCGCCACTTTGACACCTGCGTTTTGGACTTGGGCTCATTTCGCCATGATAAAGGGTTTTGCAGCAGTTCCACCGAACCGTTAGCTATATTGTTACGACTCCCCCTGGTGGTAAGATGTACTAGGGAGTCGCAACTACCACAGCAGAAAAACCCAGCCAATGAGGAGACAGACACGCAAGGCAATTAACATTACATGATAATTTATTAACAACAAAGTCAACAGAAAATCGGGACTACGGGACAACATAGGGGAAGCAAAAGATACTAAAGTGGCACCCTCAAATGAAAAAGGTGTACCCTATCGACTGATTTATTTTATTTTAACGTGATAACAATTTTAGTATTGGTCCATATATAAAGCGCACTGGATTAGAAGGTGCCCTGTCTATTTTGGAGAAAATTTCAGACTTTTATGTGCGCCTTATAGTCGTGAAAATACGGTAATTAACTTTATCAAAACATAAATACCCAATATACACACTTAGCTTAGAGGGAACATTGGAGGTGATGTTCCACTATATATATCCATACCCGAATTAAAGCCGCCTCCAATAAAGCGCAAGGGCAAACGGTCTTCATGACTTCAGCCTTGACGCTCTTCTTCCAATGACTGTTAAACCCGCCGAGCTTCATCTACCCCATTTATAATGTTAAAAGGGTAATATTGAAAGCGCGAAGGTTACATTTTACAATATATCCCGTATACGGCGTCACTCTCTCACGTCCTCTTCTTATTTTCACGCTGTCGTTATTTCCTTTCCAGCTTAAGCCCTCAACTTTTACTCGCCTCTCGTGACTCGTGACGGACGGCTATTTATATATATTCTCATCAACCTTTGATTTCCCCCACTTTATCACGTAAAATGATGAAAGATGAGAAGTTGCAGCCTCCTCTTCATTTCCTTCCTTCCTTCCTCTCCATCCTTCTATTAAAGCTGTATTATAGTCGTTGCTTGCAGCTGGCTCCATTCAAACCATTTGATCCCCTTCATTATGGTCTATTATCAAGAAGAAGGTAGCTGTAAAATCCCCAGTAAAGATGCGTATAAGTGCATGTCCACACAATACCGTGAAGATAAATGCCGAGCCTCTCACCCCCGAATCTCCCTCTTTCATTGCATTTTAACTTGTAATCAGTTTTAAATGTAATCATGGGCATTAAGCCCAAATTAGCATTAGGTAGCTTATGTCTTTGCTGTTGTCTGGGGGAAGAACATTCCATATACAGTGGTACCTCGAGATACGAGCTTAATGCGTTCCAGGACAGAGCTCGTATGTCGATTTTCTCGTAACTCAAATGATTGTTCCCCATAGAAATGAACTAAAAACAAATTAATTGGTTCCAACCCTCTGAAAAAACACCCAAAACAGGATATTGGATTGGAAAAATATTTTTATTTGTTCTAATTCGTCATCTATTAACAAAGTAGCAAATAACTAGTGGTTTAATACTAATAAAATGTGGTTAATAATATTAAAATTAGGCAGATTCCGCAGAGGGACGGAGAGGGGGTGGGACTTTTTGCACGGCAATGCGCCCATAACATAACATAAACAAATTTAAATGAACTTGAATTATGATGCGGACACACTCAAAAATAAGTTTAATCTAACCTTACACTAAACTTAATTCTAATTTTGTTTGACATTTTGATACCTTTCTTGGCTCTATTTGCCCCGCCTCCACCCTGACTTTCAGACGCAACCTATCGAGGGTTTGTTTGCTTTTGTCTTCCCTTCAAAATATTCCCAAAATGATGCACACAAATGTCCTCACAATAGGATAACACACGACCACTTGCCAACAAGAAGTAGTATATACTCCTCTCGTATTAGCGATCGCCTCGCCATTCGCACTGACTAACGGGAAATAATAAACACTTAAAAAATGCAAGGCTCCGCCCAGTGCTCGTAGAGACATTACAAAGAGGGAGTTGCGACGGGAAAGACAGTGGCCATGATGTTCTTATGAGCAGCCTCTGGCGTCCGCTGCCTGCTCGTATATCAAAATGTGTCTCGTATCTCAAGATAAATATTTGCTCGAAATTTTACTTGTATCTCAAATTGCTCGTATGTCGAGGTACCACTGTATTTGGATATTTTTCTGGTGAAGTGGCGTTTTTGTCTGATGGGAAAAGATGTCTCAAACGGGGGTAAAAGGGTAAAAAGCAAGTATCCGTCTCTATAATCTTATGATTTCTGGGTAGGAATGCAGCAAAGTGGTTCAAATCTTCTTTTGTTGCAGATCCTATCAGCGTTACAGAAAGACGAGCAGTCGCGAAGACAGAGGCTACGTGGAAAGCTGGAGCAGGTCATCGACACCATGTCGTTAGCTAGCTGAGGACCGAACTCCTCGCTTGTCTGGAATGGCCAGGCAAGAAGCCTTTTCATGGACGCCGTTGCGCTCCCTGACATGTGAAATCTGACTTTGTGGACGTTTTTGGACAGCAAATGACAAGCCAAGAGAACTACAAGGTCAACGAAGAGACGGCAAATGATGGATTTTTTTTTTAACTGAGCTATTAACCAAGCCTGGAACAACCAAATTGAGTCCTCAACCGTGTTGAGTCCAGTCCAGAAGAGCTTGGTGGTTGATGTTTATGGACAAAATCAGGACCAGAACAGAGTTGCAAATTCAACAGACTTAAGCTGTGAGAAGACAAACTGTCAAAAAAAACTGTCTTAAAGTCTGTTTGTCTTGGCTGTTATGGTCCCAATTTAGGGATTCCCCTTTCCCAGTCTGACTCTTCATCAGGGTGGATACTGAGGAGGAAGAACTGGGATTTTTTTTTCCTCTGGCACTGATTTAAAAAGAAAAACATACACACACACACACCCACACACACACAAAAAACTCCATACCTGAAAACAAGGAGTCATTATGTTTGATTTCTCCGTTTAAAAATCTTGCTTTTGGTTGGTTGACACGTTTGATTCCATCACCACCAAACTGCCTCCTCTCTTTTAGTGCGGTGCCACTCGTCTTTCTGCTGAATTTGCACAACAAAGCGAAAAGAAAAAAGAGCAAAAGGATATATGAACACATTTATAGCTATATAAATATACACCTTGTTGTTTGAGTTGACAGAAACGTTTTGCATTTTATGTACAAATGATAGCTTTGACAGGATTTGATATTTCAAAGTAGAAAATGTGAAAAAAAAAACTACCAAGGAAACGTCGTAATGTGCCATGTTTTACTTTGAATGTTGTTTAGTGCAGAGACTTGTTTTCTTTAGATAAGAGTATAATGAAATGTTGTCATCATTTGTGGGACATAAAAATAGGTACATGGAAAAATAGATATATGAATGGCAGAAACTTCTTAGATCTTATAAGACGATCCATATTTTAGGCCCAACTTAGAATAATTGAAATCATATACAAATAGAACCAAAATAGCCATTTCAGAACAGATATCCCAGATTTTCTGCATCCTGTATGACATACTGTATACAATACAGTAATACCTTGATATACAAGCATAATGCGTTCCGGGACCGAGCTCGTATGTCAATTTACAATCACAAATCAACTTTTTTTCCCCATTTAAAATAACTAAATACAAATTAATTCGTTCCCACTCTGACCAAAACACAAAAATCTGATATTACAATGGAAACATGTTTTTAATTGTTCTAATTCACCCCCTACGCTCACAAAGTAACAAATAAATAAATAGTGGTTATGATCTGCAATAAAATAAGACAATATTATGTACAGTACTGTATGAAGTTCTTACCTTCGAGACAGACGTAGCGGCTAACGGCTAACGACAATGTGTGCGGCGACACGTTCGGTTCGCTACACTTTTGTGATGCTACGTATCATAACATAAACTTTGAATTTAACTTAAATGAACTTAAATCACTATAAACAGTTAAAAATCAGTTTTAATCTTACGTTGGCGAGCCACTTTGATGTTTTTCTATAATTTCACGCTTTATATCGATTGTCATAACTTGCTTTTTCTTTTCACTTAATTCTGCACTGATTAACGCAAAAAAATGCATAAAAATGCAAACTACGTCCGATGCTTGTAGATATGTCATTGTGTACAGTATTGTACGGAGTTCTTAATTTTGAGACGGACGTTAGCGGCTAACGTCGGAGGGGAGAGACCTGAAACGCACTGTTCGCTACATTTTTATGACACTAAGTAACATAACATAAACTTTAAATTTAACTTAAATGAACTTTGCTTACTTAACAATAGATGTAACCTTGTTGTGCTATAACCAAGGCAAATATGTTAAAGTATTCCACCGAGGCTTTCGAGGTCGGAGCTAGCTGCTTCTCCGTGTCTCAAAAACGAGTGTATCCTCAGTTCATTTTTTAAAGTTAGCGAACCAGCCACGATTCGTGTTGACGGTTTTGGCTAGCGCTAAAATATTCCCCTTTCTCAGCTGCTTGCTCGCAGACTCCGCTAACTGTTTTTCCTTTATCCACATTAAAAGAAGCCCCTCCCTCTCGTCATGAATATCACAGCGCAGCTTGAAAAGGACCAGCTAGCCGCCACGGTACTCGGATGTTTGGTCGCCGGACGTTTGGTCGCCCGGACGTTTGGTCGCCCGGACGTTTGGTCGCCCGGACGTTTGGTCGCCCGGACGTTTGGTCGCCGGACGTTTGGTCGCCCGGACGTTTGGTCGCCCGGACGTTTGGTCGCCGGACGTTTGGTCGCCGGACGTTTGGTCGCCCGGATGTTTGGTCGCCCGGACCTTTGACAACATGACAGAGAGTTTACTGTTAAACCAGCTCTCAAAATTATATTCATGAGAGAGAGAGTTTAATATCTACTATTGAAACCAGCTCTCAAAATTATATTCACCCGGGCGACCAAACGTCTGGCGACCAAACGTCCGGGCGACCAAACGTCCGGGCGACCAAACGTCCGGGCGACCAAACGTCCGGGCGACCAAACGTCCGGGCGACCAAACGTCCGGGCGACCAAACGTCCGGGCGACCAAACGTCCGGGCGACCAAACGTCCGGCGACCAAACGTCCGGCGACCAAACGTCCGGTCACAAGCCGCCGCATCGTATGCTGGTATGTCAAATTTAACTCATATCTCAAGGCAAAAATGTGCTCGTTATTTTCCCCGTATCTCAAATTTCTCCTATATCGGGACACTCGTATGTCAAGGTATTACTGTATCTTCAAATTTTGGGCAATTGATTTTAACAAAACAACAGCTAAAGAGGTTTGAAAACGTCCTCCATGTGTATTCATCCCACATTTACCCTTTCCACAGGCTCCCAAGTGTGTGAATATCGGCCTGAATGACTTGGTACCCCATTCCATGGCCATGACATTTTCACAGATTATTAAAGTTATTAGGAAAAGGTGAATAAAACTTGAACTTGAACAGGGTGTGTAAGATGGATGACTCATGTTGTTATGTTTTCTCATAACAGAAATGAATGAATATATATGACGGTTATTCATCCAGGGCGGCCCGGTAGCGCGAGTGCTTAGCGCTTCGGCCTCACAGCGAGAGACCTGGGTTCAAATCCAGGTTGGTCCACCTGTGTGGAGTTTGCATGTTCTCCCCGGGCCTGCGTGGGTTTTCTTCGGGTACTCCGGTTTCCTCCCACATTCCAAAGACATGCATGGTAGGCTGATTGGACACTCTAAATTGCCCCTAGCTACGAGTGATTGCTTGTTGTTGTCCTCGTGTCCTGTGATTGGCTGGCCACCAATTCCGGGTGTCCCCTGCCTATGGCCCCAAGTCAGCTGGGATAGGCTCCAGCACCCCCTGCGACCCTAGTGAGAATAAAGCGGTTGAGAAAAAGAATGAGATGAGTTATTCATCCAACAATTTTCGTCAACACTTACCCATGTTGGAGCCTCTTCTAGATGGTCTGGTTGCTTTTTTGGGTACACGGCCGATTGGTCGCTGGTCTTTTGGTCGCCGATCTTTTGGTCGCCCGGAAGGTAAGTGATGATTACCATTTCAATCGTTGCTCAAATTCTGTAAATACAAACTGCAAATTACTATTTAGTCATACTTAATGCCCTAGTAATTATTAGGCTAAAGAAAAGATCAAATTTCCCGTACTTTTATTGTTTTTTGTTGGAGAACTTGTTAAGACCCTGACGGACATAGCTTCTTAAAGGTACAACGCATGTACATACAAACTCTTCTACACTCACACGTCGGCTCAGTGAAACTGCTCATGGCCATTGGTGGCTTTTATTGATACGAAGACCGTGTTGTTTTACCTTGTTTTGTCGCCGGTCTTTTGGTCGTCTGTCTTTTGGTCGCCGGTCTTTTGGTCGCCCGTTGTCGCGGTCAGGGCGACCTAAAGACCGGCGAACAAAAGACGGCAACCAAAAGACCGGCGACCAATCGACCGCACACGGCTTTTCTGGGGGGGGTGGGGTTTAGTTCCACTGCTTTGATAGCTAAACAAATACAAATATCAAGGAGATTAATCAAGTAAACGTAAAAATGCATTTCTTTCCTCATTTGTCACACAGGGTTCGGACATTTATGAAATGTTATTTTCCCCAATGGAGAAACATCAGCGGCCCAGTGCACGAGTGGTCAAGCATTCGATTCCAGGTTGGTCCTCACAGGGTGGAATTTGTATGTTCTCCCTAGGCTTGTGTGGGTTTTCTATGGGTACTCTAGTTTCCTATCACATCCCAAAAACATGCATGGTAGGCTGGATGGACACTAAATTGCTCCTACGTATGATTTGTTGTCCGTCTCCTGGTGCCCTGCCATTGGCTGCCCACTGGTGCCCGTAGTTTTTGGTTAAAATGTTTCCCTCTTTTTCCAATTCCCTCCATTTATGTCAACACTCGGTTGTTATTGAATGATTTTTTTCTCTGGTGCTTCATTATGGAGAACAGATTTGTCCTGATTGGAATTTCTGGTCTTCACTTTTGTTGTGCAAAATGGTCTTTCATCGTCACAAGGGCGCCAGAAAATGGTATTTTTTTTAAAAGGGTGACAAGGACAGTTGTCTATTTTCATCATGCGATATTAGCTTAAGTTGTACCTGACAACATGACTTGAAAAAAAATGAATCCATAATTGATGACAAGTGGAGCAAATGCAAATGATAAATGATTTTAGGACCCGCCGCCTTGATTTTAGCGCCTCAAGAGCATTTTCTTCCAAAACAGCACAAATTTAATACTTGTCTAAAAACATTGTATGACAGTAATGTACTGATTGCATTTGATTTCTCCCCCCTTTTCCTCATTTTAATGCTAATATGGTCAATGAAAAAGTAGATTAGACCAAGTTTGATGACATTTAAACATGCGCATTTTGCTATAAAAAATCCTTCAATGTTTTCTGCCTATTTTTTAAGAGTCCTTAAGTGTAAAGTTTAAATTACTGTCTCCAAGAAAATTGCCTTGCGGCCAGTCGCTAACAATTTGCATGAATTACCTAAACAGTGTCATGTGGCAGTGAAGGAATAACAATTAGGCTTAGGTTTAGGCTTACTATCCATGGTCATTTTTTAATGAAAAAAGCCTTACTATACATGGCCATTTTTTAATGAAAAAAGCCTTACTATACATGGGCATTTTTTAATGAAAAAAAGCCTTACTTTCTGTTAGGCTTAGGTTTAGGCTTAGGTTTAGAATTAGGCTTAGACTTACTATACATGGTCATTTTTTAATGAAAAAAAGCCTTACTATACATGGTCATTTTTTAATAAAAAAGCCATACTATACATGGTCATTTTTTAATGAAAAAAAGCCTTACTATACATGGTCATTTTTTAATAAAAAAGCCTTACTATACATGGTCATTTTTTAATGAAAAAAAGCCTTACGATACATGGTCATTTTTTGTGAAAAAAAGCCTTACTTTACCGTTAGGTTTAGGGTTAGGTTTAGGCTTAGGTTTAGGCTTAGGTTTAGGCTTAGGTTTAGGCTTAGGTTTAGGCTTAGGTTTAGGCTTAGGTTTAGGCTTAGGTTTAGGCTTAGGTTTAGGCTTAGGTTTAGGATTAGGTTTAGACTTAGGTTTAGGTTTAGGCTTACTATACATGGTCGTTTTTTAAGAAAAAAAGCCTTACTATACATAATCATTTTTTAATGAAAAAAAGCCTTACTTTCCGTTAGGCTTAGGTTTAGAATTAGGCTTAGACTTACTATACATGGTCATTTTTTTAATGAAAAAAAGCCTTACTATACATGGTCATTTTTTAATGAAAAAAAGCCTTACTATACATGGTCATTTTTTAATAAAAAAGCCATACTATACATGGTCATTTTTTAATGAAAAAAAGCCTTACTATACATGGTCATTTTTTAATAAAAAAGCCTTACTATACATGGTCATTTTTTAATGAAAAAAAGCCTTACGATACATGGTCATTTTTTGTGAAAAAAGCCTTACTTTACCGTTAGGGTTAGGTTTAGGTTTAGGGTTAGGTTTAGGCTTAGGTTTAGGCTTAGGCTTAGGTTTAGGTTTAGGTTTAGGCTTAGGTTTAGACTTAGGTTTAGGTTTAGGCTTACTATACATGGTCATTTTTTAATTAAAAAAAGCCTTACTATACATGGTCATTTTTTAATAAAAAAGCCTTACTTTACCGTTAGGGTTAGGTTTAGGGTTAGGTTTAGGGTTAGGTTTAGGCTTAGGTTTAGGCTTAGGTTTAGGCTTAGGTTTAGGCTTAGGCTTAGGTTTAGGCTTAGGTTTAGGCTTAGGTTTAGGCTTAGGTTTAGGCTTAGGTTTAGACTTAGGTTTAGGTTTAGGCTTACTATACATGGTCGTTTTTTAATTAAAAAAAGCCTTACTATATATGGTCATTTTTTAATAAAAAAGCCTTACTATACATGGTCATTTTTTAATGAAAAAAAGCCTTACGATACATGGTCATTTTTTTGTGAAAAAAGCCTTACTTTACCGTTAGGGTTAGGTTTAGGGTTAGGTTTAGGCTTAGGTTTAGGCTTAGGCTTAGGTTTAGGCTTAGGTTTAGGCTTAGGTTTAGACTTGGGTTTAGGTTTAGGCTTACTATACATGGTCGTTTTTTAATAAAAAAGCCTTACTTTACATGGTCATTTTTTAATAAAAAAGCCATACTATACATGGTCATTTTTTAATGAAAAAAAGCCTTACTATACATGGTCAATTTTTAATAAAAAAAGCCTTACTATACATGGTCATTTTTTAATGAAAAAAAGCCTTACGATACATGGTCATTGTTTGTGAAAAAAGCCTTACTTTACTGTTAGGGTTAGGTTAAGGTTTAGGTTTAGGGTTAGGTTTAGGCTTAGGTTTAGGCTTAGGTTTAGGCTTAGGCTTAGGTTTAGGCTTAGGTTTAGGCTTAGGTTTAGGCTTAGGTTTAGGCTTAGGTTTAGGCTTAGGTTTAGGCTTAGGTTTAGGCTTAGGTTTAGACTTAGGTTTAGGTTTAGGCTTACTATACATGGTCGTTTTTTAATTTTAAAAAGCCTTACTATATATGGTCATTTTTTAATAAAAAAGCCTTACTATACATGGTCATTTTTTAATGAAAAAAAGCCTTATGATACATGGTCATTTTTTGTGAAAAAAGCCTTACTTTACCGTTAGGGTTAGGTTTAGGTTTAGGGTTAGGGTTAGGTTTAGGCTTAGGTTTAGGCTTAGGTTTAGGCTTAGGTTTAGGCTTAGGTTTAGGCTTAGGTTCAGGCTTAGGTTTAGGCTTAGGTTTAGACTTAGGTTTAGGTTTAGGCTTGGTCGTTTTTTAATAAAAAAAGCCTTACTATACATGGTCATTTTTTAATAAAAAGCCTTACTATACATGGTCATTTTTTTAACGAAAAAAAGCATTACGATACATGGTCATTTTTTGTGAAAAAAGCCTTACTTTACCGTTAGGGTTAGGTTTAGGCTTAGGTTTAGGCTTAGGCTTAGGCTTAGGTTTAGACTTAGGTTTAGGTTTAGGCTTACTATACATGGTCGTTTTTTAAGAAAAAAAGCCTTACTATACATAGTCATTTTTTAATGAAAAAAAGCCTTACTTTCCGTTAGGCTTAGGTTTAGAATTAGGCTTAGACTTACTATACATGGTCATTTTTTAATGAAAAAAAGCCTTACTATACATGGTCATTTTTTAATGAAAAAAAGCCTTACTATACATGGTCATTTTTTAATAAAAAAGCCATACTATACATGGTCATTTTTTAATGAAAAAAAGCCTTACTATACATGGTCATTTTTTAATAAAAAAGCCTTACTATACATGGTCATTTTTTAATGAAAAAAAGCCTTACGATACATGGTCATTTTTTGTGAAAAAAGCCTTACTTTACCGTTAGGGTTAGGTTTAGGCTTAGGTTTAGGCTTGGGTTTAGGTTTAGGCTTACTATACATGGTCGTTTTTTAAGAAAAAAATCCTTACTATACATAGTCATTTTTTAATGAAAAAAAGCCTTACTTTCCATTAGGCTTAGGTTTAGAATTAGGCTTAGACTTACTATACATGGTCATTTTTTAATGAAAAAAGCCTTACTATACATGGTCATTTTTTAATGAAAAAAAGCCTTACTATACATGGTCATTTTTTAATTAAAAAGCCATACTATACATGGTCATTTTTTAATGGAAAAAAAGCCTTACTATACATGGTCATTTTTTAATAAAAAGCCTTACTATACATGGTCATTTTTTAATGAAAAAAAGCCTTACGATACATGGTCATTTTTTGTGAAAAAAGCCTTACTTTACCGTTAGGGTTAGGTTTAGGCTTAGGTTTAGGTTTAGGCTTAGGTTTAGGCTTAGGTTTAGGCTTAGGTTTAGGCTTAGGTTTAGGCTTAGGCTTAGGTTTAGGCTTAGGTTTAGACTTAGGTTTAGGTTTAGGCTTACTATACATGGTCGTTTTTTAATAAAAAAGCCTTACTATACATGGTCATTTTTTAATAAAAAACCCTTACTATACATGTTCATTTTTTAATGAAAAAAAACCTTATGATACATGGTCATTTTTTGTGAAAAAAGCCTTATTTTACCGTTAGGGTTAGGTTTAGGTTTAGGTTTAGGCTTAGGTTTAGGCTTAGGCTTAGGTTTAGGATTAGCTTTAGGCTTAGGTTTAGGCTTAGGTTTAGGTTTACTATACATGGTCGTTTTTTAAGAAAAAAAGCCTTACTATACATAGTCATTTTTTAATGAAAAAAAAGCCTTACTATACATGGTCATTTTTTTCAATGAAAAAAGCCTTACTTTACAGTTAGGGTTTGGTTTAGGCTTAGTTTTAGAGTTAGGTTTAAGATTAGGCTTACTATACATGGTCATTTTTTATGGAAAAAAAGCCTCACTATGCATGGTCATTTCTTCATGAAAAAAGCCTTACTTTACCATTGGGGTTAGGTTTAGGCTTAGGCTACATGGTAATTTTTTAATGAAAAACGCCTTACAAGTAAACATAAAGAAAAAAAGCCTTTACTATACGTGGTCTTTTTTTAATGAAAAAAGCCTTACTTTACCATTAGGGTTAGGATTAGGTTTAGGCTTAGGCTTACTATACATGGTCATTTTTTAACAAAAAAGCCTTATTATACATGGTAATTTTTTAATGAAAAAAGCCTTAATTTACCGTTAGGGTTAGGTTTAGGCTTACTACACATGGTCATTTCCTCAATGAAAAAAGCCTTACTATAGTATACATGGTCATATTCTTAATAAATATATGGCTATGTAGATGGCCTGGTGGTTGAGTGGTTAGTCCATTGGCCACACAGTGGGAATCCTGGGTTCAAACCCAGGATGGTCTACTTGTGTGAAGTTTGCATATTCTCACTTAAAAAAATGCTTCACGATACAAGAAAGCCTAACTATACATGGTTATTTTTTTATGAAAAAAAGCCTTACATATACATGGTCATTTTTAATGAGTTAATGACGACTTAGATGGCCCTGTGGGTGAGTGGTTAAACCATTGGCTATGCAGTGGGGGTCCTGGGTTCAAACCTGTGTGAAGTTTGCATATTCTCCCTTAAAAAAATGCTTCACGATACAAAAAAGCCTAACTATACATGGTTATTTTTTTATGAAAAAAAAGCCTTACATATACATGGTCATTTTTAATGAGTTAATGACGACTTAGATGGCCCTGTGGCTGAGTGGTTAAACCATTGGCTATGCAGTGGGGGTCCTGGGTTCAAACCTGTGTGAAGTTTGCATATTCTCCCTAATAAAAATGCTTCACGATACAAAAAAGCCTAACTATACATGGTTATTTTTTTATGAAAAAAAAGCCTTACATATACATGGTCATTTTTAATGAGTTAATGACTACTTAGATTGCCCTGTGGGTGAGTGGTTAGCCCATTGGTCATGCAATGGGGGTCCTGGGTTCAAATCCAGGTTTGCCTAATTGCGTGAAGTTTGCAGTATCCCTAAAAAATACCATAATGCAAGCAAAACTATACATGGTCATTTTTTAATGAAAAAACCTTACTTTACTGTTAGGGTTAGGTTTAGGCTTAGGCTTACTATACATGGTCATTTTTTTTTCGTAAAAAGCCTTACTTTACCGTTAGGCTTAGCTTTAGGCTTACTATACATGGTCATTTTTTTAACAAAAAACCCAAACTATACATGGTCATTTTTTTAACAAAAAAAACATACTATACATGGTCATTTTTTTATGATAAAAGCCTTACTTTACCGTTAGGGTTAGGCTTAGGTTTAGGCTTACTATACATGGTCATTTTTTAACAAAAAGCCATACTATACATGGTCATTTTTTAACAAAAAAGCCATACTATACATGGTCATTTTTTTATGATAAAAGCCTTACTTTACCGTTAGGGTTAGGCTTACTATACATGGTCAATTGTTAATGAAAAAGCCTTACTATATATGGTCATTTTTAATGAAAAAAAGCCTTACTATACATGGTCGTTTTTTTAAAGAAAAAAGCCTTACTATACATGGACGTTTTTTAAGAAAAAATGCCTTTCTAAACATGGTCGTTTTATAAGAAAAAATGCCTTACTATACATGGTCATTTTTTAACAAAAAAGCCTTACTATACATGGTCATTTTTTAACAAAAACCCATACTATACATGGTCATTTTTTAACAAAAAAGCCATACTATACATGGTCATTTTGTTATGATAAAAGCCTTACTTTACCGTTAGGGTTAGGCTTAGGCTTACTATACATGGTCAATTTTTAATGAAAAAGCCTTACTATATATGGTCATTTTTAATGAAAAAAAGCCTTACTATACATGGTCGTTTTTTAAAGAAAAAAGCCTTACTATACATGGACGTTTTTTAAGAAAAAATGCCTTTCTAAACATGGTCGTTTTATAAGAAAAAATGCCTTACTATACATGGTCATTTTTTAACAAAAAAGCCTTACTATACATGGTCATTTTTTAACAAAAACCCATACTATACATGGTCATTTTTTAACAAAAAAGCCATACTATACATGGTCATTTTGTTATGATAAAAGCCTTACTTTACCGTTAGGGTTAGGCTTAGGCTTACTATACTTGGTCAATTTTTAATGAAAAAGCCTTGCTATATATGGTCATTTTTAATGAAAAAAAGCCTTACTATACATGGTCGTTTTTTAAAGAAAAAAGCCTTACTATACATGGACGTTTTTTAAGAAAAAATGCCTTTCTAAACATGGTCGTTTTATAAGAGAAAATGCCTTACTATGCATGGTCATTTTTTAACAAAAAAGCCTTACTATACATGGTCATTTTTTAACAAAAAGCCATACTATACATGGTCATTTTTTAACAGTAAAAGCCATACTATACATGGTCATTTTTTATGATAAAAGCCTTACTTTACCGTTAGGGTTAGGCTTAGGCTTACTATACATGGTCAATTTTTAATGAAAAAGCCTTACTATATATGGTCATTTTTAATGAAAAAAAGCCTTACTATACATGGTCGTTTTTTTTAAAAAAAAAGCCTTACTATACATGGACGTTTTTTAAGAAAAAATGCCTTTCTAAACATGGTCGTTTTATAAGAAAAAATGCCTTACTATACATGGTCATTTTTTAACTAAAAAGCCTTACTATACATGGTCATTTTTTAACAAAAACCCATACTATACATGGTCATTTTTTAACAAAAAAGCCATACTATACATGGTCATTTTGTTATGATAAAAGCCTTACTTTACCGTTAGGGTTAGGCTTAGGCTTACTATACATGGTCGTTTTTTAAAGAAAAAAGCCTTACTATACATGGACGTTTTTTAAGAAAAAATGCCTTTCTAAACATGGTCGTTTTATAAGAAAAAATGCCTTACTATACATGGTCATTTTTTAACAAAAAAGCCTTACTATACATGGTCATTTTTTAACAAAAAGCCATACTATACATGGTCATTTTTTAACAAAAAAGCCATACTATACATGGTCATTTTTTTATGATAAAAGCCTTACTTTACCGTTAGGGTTAGGCTTAGGCTTACTATACATGGTCAATGTTTAATGAAAAAGCCTTACTATATATGGTCATTTTTAATGAAAAAAAGCCTTATTATACATGGTCGTTTTTTAAAGAAAAAAGCCTTACTATACATGGACGTTTTTTTAAGAAAAAATGCCTTTCTAAACATGGTCGTTTTATAAGAAAAAAGGCCTTACTATACATGGTCATTTTTTAACAAAAAAGCCTTACTATACATGGTCATTTTTTAACAAAAAGCCATACTATACATGGTCATTTTTTAACAGTAAAAGCCATACTATACATGATCATTTTTTATGATAAAAGCCTTACTTTACCGTTAGGGTTAGGCTTAGGCTTACTATACATGGTCAATTTTTAATGAAAAAGCCTTACTATATATGGTCATTTTTAATGAAAAAAAGCCTTACTATACATGGTCGTTTTTTTAAAGAAAAAAGCCTTACTATACATGGACGTTTTTTAAGAAAAAATGCCTTTCTAAACATGGTCGTTTTATAAGAAAAAATGCCTTACTATACATGGTCATTTTTTAACAAAAAAGCCTCACTATACATGGTCATTTTTTAACAAAAACCCATACTATACATGGTCATTTTTTAACAAAAAAGCCATACTATACATGGTCATTTTGTTATGATAAAAGCCTTACTTTACCGTTAGGGTTAGGCTTAGGCTTACTATACATGGTCAATTTTTAATGAAAAAGCCTTACTATATATGGTCATTTTTAATGAAAAAAAGCCTACTATACATGGTCGTTTTTTAAAGAAAAAAGCCTTACTATACATGGACGTTTTTTAAGAAAAAATGCCTTTCTAAACATGGTCGTTTTATAAGAAAAAATGCCTTACTATACATGGTCATTTTTTAACAAAAAAGCCTTACTATACATGGTCATTTTTTAACAAAAAGCCATACTATACATGGTCATTTTTTAACAAAAAAGCCATACTATACATGGTCATTTTTTTATGATAAAAGCCTTACTTTACCGTTAGGGTTAGGCTTAGGCTTACTATACATGGTCAATTTTTAATGAAAAAGCCTTACTATATATGGTCATTTTTAATGAAAAAAAGCCTTACTATACATGGTCGTTTTTTTAAAGAAAAAAGCCTTACTATACATGGACGTTTTTTAAGAAAAAATGCCTTTCTAAACATGGTCGTTTTATAAGAAAAAATGCCTTACTATACATGGTCATTTTTTAACAAAAAAGCCTTTCTATACATGGTCATTTTTTAACAAAAAACCATACTATACATGGTCATTTTTTAACAAAAAAGCCATACTATACATGGTCATTTTGTTATGATAAAAGCCTTACTTTACCGTTAGGGTTAGGCTTAGGCTTACTATACATGGTCAATTTTTAATGAAAAAGCCTTACTATATATGGTCATTTTTAATGAAAAAAAGCCTTATTATAGATGGTCGTTTTTTAAAGAAAAAAGCCTTACTATACATGGACGTTTTTTAAGAAAAAATGCCTTTCTAAACATGGTCGTTTTATAAGAAAAAATGCCTTACTATACATGGTCATTTTTTAACAAAAAAGCCTTACTATACATGGTCATTTTTTAACAAAAAGCCATACTATACATGGTCATTTTTTAACAAAAAAGCCATACTATACATGGTCATTTTTTATGATAAAAGCCTTACTTTACCGTTAGGGTTAGGCTTAGGCTTACTATACATGGTCAGTTTTTAATGAAAAAGCCTTACTATATGTGGTCATTTTTAATGAAAAAAAGCCTTACTATACATGGTCGTTTTTTTAAAGAAAAAAGCCTTACTATACATGGACGTTTTTAAAGAAAAAAATGCCTTTCTAAACATGGTCGTTTTATAAGAAAAAATGCCTTACTATACATGGTCATTTTTTAACAAAAAAGCCTTACTATACATGGTCATTTTTTAACAAAAACCCATACTATACATGGTCATTTTTTAACAAAAAAGTAATACTATACATGGTCATTTTGTTATGATAAAAGCCTTACTTTACCGTTAGGGTTAGGCTTAGGCTTACTATACATGGTCAATTTTTAATGAAAAAGCCTTACTATATATGGTCATTTTTAATGAAAAAAAGCCTTACCATACATGGTCGTTTTTTAAAGAAAAAAGCCTTACTATACATGGACGTTTTTTAAGAAAAAATGCCTTTCTAAACATGGTCGTTTTATAAGAAAAAATGCCTTACTATACATGGTCATTTTTTAACAAAAAAGCCTTACTATACATGGTCATTTTTTAACAAAAAGCCATACTATACATGGTCATTTTTTAACAGTAAAAGCCATACTATACATGGTCATTTTTTATGATAAAAGCCTTACTTTACCGTTAGGGTTAGGCTTAGGCTTACTATACATGGTCAATTTTTAATGAAAAAGCCTTACTATTTATGGTCATTTTTAATGAAAAAAAGCCTTACTATACATGGTCGTTTTTTTAAAGAAAAAAGCCTTACTATACATGGACGTTTTTTAAGAAAAAATGCCTTACTATACATGGTCATTTTTTAACTAAAAAGCCTTACTATACATGGTCATTTTTTAACAAAAACCCATACTATACATGGTCATTTTTTAACAAAAAAGCCATACTATACATGGTCATTTTGTTATGATAAAAGCCTTACTTTACCGTTAGGGTTAGGCTTAGGCTTACTATACATGGTCGTTTTTTAAAGAAAAAAGCCTTACTATACATGGACGTTTTTTAAGAAAAAATGCCTTTCTAAACATGGTCGTTTTATAAGAAAAAATGCCTTACTATACATGGTCATTTTTTAACAAAAAAGCCTTACTATACATGGTCATTTTTTAACAAAAAGCCATACTATACATGGTCATTTTTTAACAAAAAAGCCATACTATACATGGTCATTTTTTTATGATAAAAGCCTTACTTTACCGTTAGGGTTAGGCTTACTATACATGGTCAATGTTTAATGAAAAAGCCTTACTATATATGGTCATTTTTAATGAAAAAAAGCCTTATTATACATGGTCGTTTTTTAAAGAAAAAAGCCTTACTATACATGGACGTTTTTTTAAGAAAAAATGCCTTTCTAAACATGGTCGTTTTATAAGAAAAAAGGCCTTACTATACATGGTCATTTTTTAACAAAAAAGCCTTACTATACATGGTCATTTTTTAACAAAAAGCCATACTATACATGGTCATTTTTTAACAGTAAAAGCCATACTATACATGGTCATTTTTTATGATAAAAGCCTTACTTTACCGTTAGGGTTAGGCTTAGGCTTACTATACATGGTCAATTTTTAATGAAAAAGCCTTACTATATATGGTCATTTTTAATGAAAAAAAGCCTTACTATACATGGTCGTTTTTTTAAAGAAAAAAGCCTTACTATACATGGACGTTTTTTAAGAAAAAATGCCTTTCTAAACATGGTCGTTTTATAAGAAAAAATGCCTTACTATACATGGTCATTTTTTAACAAAAAAGCCTTACTATACATGGTCATTTTTTAACAAAAACCCATACTATACATGGTCATTTTTTAACAAAAAAGCCATACTATACATGGTCATTTTGTTATGATAAAAGCCTTACTTTACCGTTAGGGTTAGGCTTAGGCTTACTATACATGGTCAATTTTTAATGAAAAAGCCTTACTATATATGGTCATTTTTAATGAAAAAAAGCCTTATTATAGATGGTCGTTTTTTAAAGAAAAAAGCCTTACTATACATGGACGTTTTTTAAGAAAAAATGCCTTTCTAAACATGGTCGTTTTATAAGAAAAAATGCCTTACTATACATGGTCATTTTTTAACAAAAAAGCCTTACTATACATGGTCATTTTTTAACAAAAAGCCATACTATACATGGTCATTTTTTAACAAAAAAGCCATACTATACATGGTCATTTTTTATGATAAAAGCCTTACTTTACCGTTAGGGTTAGGCTTAGGCTTACTATACATGGTCAGTTTTTAATGAAAAAGCCTTACTATATGTGGTCATTTTTAATGAAAAAAAGCCTTACTATACATGGTCGTTTTTTTAAAGAAAAAAGCCTTACTATACATGGACGTTTTTAAAGAAAAAAATGCCTTTCTAAACATGGTCGTTTTATAAGAAAAAATGCCTTACTATACATGGTCATTTTTTAACAAAAAAGCCTTACTATACATGGTCATTTTTTAACAAAAACCCATACTATACATGGTCATTTTTTAACAAAAAAGTAATACTATACATGGTCATTTTGTTATGATAAAAGCCTTACTTTACCGTTAGGGTTAGGCTTAGGCTTACTATACATGGTCAATTTTTAATGAAAAAGCCTTACTATATATGGTCATTTTTAATGAAAAAAAGCCTTACCATACATGGTCGTTTTTTAAAGAAAAAAGCCTTACTATACATGGACGTTTTTTAAGAAAAAATGCCTTTCTAAACATGGTCGTTTTATAAGAAAAAATGCCTTACTATACATGGTCATTTTTTAACAAAAAAGCCTTACTATACATGGTCATTTTTTAACAAAAAGCCATACTATACATGGTCATTTTTTAACAGTAAAAGCCATACTATACATGGTCATTTTTTATGATAAAAGCCTTACTTTACCGTTAGGGTTAGGCTTAGGCTTACTATACATGGTCAATTTTTAATGAAAAAGCCTTACTATTTATGGTCATTTTTAATGAAAAAAAGCCTTACTATACATGGTCGTTTTTTTAAAGAAAAAAGCCTTACTATACATGGACGTTTTTTAAGAAAAAATGCCTTTCTAAACATGGTCGTTTTATAAGAAAAAATGCCTTACTATACATGGTCATTTTTTAACTAAAAAGCCTTACTATACATGGTCATTTTTTAACAAAAACCCATACTATACATGGTCATTTTTTAACAAAAAAGCCATACTATACATGGTCATTTTTTATGATAAAAGCCTTACTTTACCGTTAGGGTTAGGCTTAGGCTTACTATACATGGTCAGTTTTTAATGAAAAAGCCTTACTATATGTGGTCATTTTTAATGAAAAAAAGCCTTACTATACATGGTCGTTTTTTTAAAGAAAAAAGCCTTACTATACATGGACGTTTTTAAAGAAAAAAATGCCTTTCTAAACATGGTCGTTTTATAAGAAAAAATGCCTTACTATACATGGTCATTTTTTAACAAAAAAGCCTTACTATACATGGTCATTTTTTAACAAAAACCCATACTATACATGGTCATTTTTTAACAAAAAAGTAATACTATACATGGTCATTTTGTTATGATAAAAGCCTTACTTTACCGTTAGGGTTAGGCTTAGGCTTACTATACATGGTCAATTTTTAATGAAAAAGCCTTACTATATATGGTCATTTTTAATGAAAAAAAGCCTTACCATACATGGTCGTTTTTTAAAGAAAAAAGCCTTACTATACATGGACGTTTTTTAAGAAAAAATGCCTTTCTAAACATGGTCGTTTTATAAGAAAAAATGCCTTACTATACATGGTCATTTTTTAACAAAAAAGCCTTACTATACATGGTCATTTTTTAACAAAAAGCCATACTATACATGGTCATTTTTTAACAGTAAAAGCCATACTATACATGGTCATTTTTTATGATAAAAGCCTTACTTTACCGTTAGGGTTAGGCTTAGGCTTACTATACATGGTCAATTTTTAATGAAAAAGCCTTACTATTTATGGTCATTTTTAATGAAAAAAAGCCTTACTATACATGGTCGTTTTTTTAAAGAAAAAAGCCTTACTATACATGGACGTTTTTTAAGAAAAAATGCCTTTCTAAACATGGTCGTTTTATAAGAAAAAATGCCTTACTATACATGGTCATTTTTTAACTAAAAAGCCTTACTATACATGGTCATTTTTTAACAAAAACCCATACTATACATGGTCATTTTTTAACAAAAAAGCCATACTATACATGGTCATTTTGTTATGATAAAAGCCTTACTTTACCGTTAGGGTTAGGCTTAGGCTTACTATACATGGTCGTTTTTTAAAGAAAAAAGCCTTACTATACATGGACGTTTTTTAAGAAAAAATGCCTTTCTAAACATGGTCGTTTTATAAGAAAAAATGCCTTACTATACATGGTCATTTTTTAACTAAAAAGCCTTACTATACATGGTCATTTTTTAACAAAAAGCCATACTATACATGGTCATTTTTTAACAAAAAAGCCATACTATACATGGTCATTTTTTATGATAAAAGCCTTACTTTACCGTTAGGGTTAGGCTTAGGCTTACTATATATACATGGTCAGTTTTTAATGAAAAAGCCTTACTATATATGGTCATTTTTAATGAAAAAAAGCCTTACTATACATGGTCGTTTTTTTAAAGAAAAAAGCCTTACTATACATGGACGTTTTTAAAGAAAAAAATGCCTTTCTAAACATGGTCGTTTTATAAGAAAAAATGCCTTACTATACATGGTCATTTTTTAACAAAAAAGCCTTACTATACATGGTCATTTTTTAACAAAAACCCATACTATACATGGTCATTTTTTAACAAAAAAGCCATACTATACATGGTCATTTTGTTATGATAAAAGCCTTACTTTACCGTTAGGGTTAGGCTTAGGCTTACTATACATGGTCAATTTTTAATGAAAAAGCCTTACTATATATGGTCATTTTTAATGAAAAAAAGCCTTACTATACATGGTCGTTTTTTAAAGAAAAAAGCCTTACTATACATGGACGTTTTTTAAGAAAAAATGCCTTTCTAAACATGGTCGTTTTATAAGAAAAAATGCCTTACTATACATGGTCATTTTTTAACAAAAAAGCCTTACTATACATGGTCATTTTTTAACAAAAACCCATACTATACATGGTCATTTTTTAACAAAAAAGCCATACTATACATGGTCATTTTGTTATGATAAAAGCCTTACTTTACCGTTAGGGTTAGGCTTAGGCTTACTATACTTGGTCAATTTTTAATGAAAAAGCCTTGCTATATATGGTCATTTTTAATGAAAAAAAGCCTTACTATACATGGTCGTTTTTTAAAGAAAAAAGCCTTACTATACATGGACGTTTTTTAAGAAAAAATGCCTTTCTAAACATGGTCGTTTTATAAGAGAAAATGCCTTACTATGCATGGTCATTTTTTAACAAAAAAGCCTTACTATACATGGTCATTTTTTAACAAAAAGCCATACTATACATGGTCATTTTTTAACAGTAAAAGCCATACTATACATGGTCATTTTTTATGATAAAAGCCTTACTTTACCGTTAGGGTTAGGCTTAGGCTTACTATACATGGTCAATTTTTAATGAAAAAGCCTTACTATATATGGTCATTTTTAATGAAAAAAAGCCTTACTATACATGGTCGTTTTTTTTAAAAAAAAAGCCTTACTATACATGGACGTTTTTTAAGAAAAAATGCCTTTCTAAACATGGTCGTTTTATAAGAAAAAATGCCTTACTATACATGGTCATTTTTTAACTAAAAAGCCTTACTATACATGGTCATTTTTTAACAAAAACCCATACTATACATGGTCATTTTTTAACAAAAAAGCCATACTATACATGGTCATTTTGTTATGATAAAAGCCTTACTTTACCGTTAGGGTTAGGCTTAGGCTTACTATACATGGTCGTTTTTTAAAGAAAAAAGCCTTACTATACATGGACGTTTTTTAAGAAAAAATGCCTTTCTAAACATGGTCGTTTTATAAGAAAAAATGCCTTACTATACATGGTCATTTTTTAACAAAAAAGCCTTACTATACATGGTCATTTTTTAACAAAAAGCCATACTATACATGGTCATTTTTTAACAAAAAAGCCATACTATACATGGTCATTTTTTTATGATAAAAGCCTTACTTTACCGTTAGGGTTAGGCTTAGGCTTACTATACATGGTCAATGTTTAATGAAAAAGCCTTACTATATATGGTCATTTTTAATGAAAAAAAGCCTTATTATACATGGTCGTTTTTTAAAGAAAAAAGCCTTACTATACATGGACGTTTTTTTAAGAAAAAATGCCTTTCTAAACATGGTCGTTTTATAAGAAAAAAGGCCTTACTATACATGGTCATTTTTTAACAAAAAAGCCTTACTATACATGGTCATTTTTTAACAAAAAGCCATACTATACATGGTCATTTTTTAACAGTAAAAGCCATACTATACATGATCATTTTTTATGATAAAAGCCTTACTTTACCGTTAGGGTTAGGCTTAGGCTTACTATACATGGTCAATTTTTAATGAAAAAGCCTTACTATATATGGTCATTTTTAATGAAAAAAAGCCTTACTATACATGGTCGTTTTTTTAAAGAAAAAAGCCTTACTATACATGGACGTTTTTTAAGAAAAAATGCCTTTCTAAACATGGTCGTTTTATAAGAAAAAATGCCTTACTATACATGGTCATTTTTTAACAAAAAAGCCTCACTATACATGGTCATTTTTTAACAAAAACCCATACTATACATGGTCATTTTTTAACAAAAAAGCCATACTATACATGGTCATTTTGTTATGATAAAAGCCTTACTTTACCGTTAGGGTTAGGCTTAGGCTTACTATACATGGTCAATTTTTAATGAAAAAGCCTTACTATATATGGTCATTTTTAATGAAAAAAAGCCTTACTATACATGGTCGTTTTTTAAAGAAAAAAGCCTTACTATACATGGACGTTTTTTAAGAAAAAATGCCTTTCTAAACATGGTCGTTTTATAAGAAAAAATGCCTTACTATACATGGTCATTTTTTAACAAAAAAGCCTTACTATACATGGTCATTTTTTAACAAAAAGCCATACTATACATGGTCATTTTTTAACAAAAAAGCCATACTATACATGGTCATTTTTTTATGATAAAAGCCTTACTTTACCGTTAGGGTTAGGCTTAGGCTTACTATACATGGTCAATTTTTAATGAAAAAGCCTTACTATATATGGTCATTTTTAATGAAAAAAAGCCTTACTATACATGGTCGTTTTTTTAAAGAAAAAAGCCTTACTATACATGGACGTTTTTTAAGAAAAAATGCCTTTCTAAACATGGTCGTTTTATAAGAAAAAATGCCTTACTATACATGGTCATTTTTTAACAAAAAAGCCTTTCTATACATGGTCATTTTTTAACAAAAAACCATACTATACATGGTCATTTTTTAACAAAAAAGCCATACTATACATGGTCATTTTGTTATGATAAAAGCCTTACTTTACCGTTAGGGTTAGGCTTAGGCTTACTATACATGGTCAATTTTTAATGAAAAAGCCTTACTATATATGGTCATTTTTAATGAAAAAAAGCCTTATTATAGATGGTCGTTTTTTAAAGAAAAAAGCCTTACTATACATGGACGTTTTTTAAGAAAAAATGCCTTTCTAAACATGGTCGTTTTATAAGAAAAAATGCCTTACTATACATGGTCATTTTTTAACAAAAAAGCCTTACTATACATGGTCATTTTTTAACAAAAAGCCATACTATACATGGTCATTTTTTAACAAAAAAGCCATACTATACATGGTCATTTTTTATGATAAAAGCCTTACTTTACCGTTAGGGTTAGGCTTAGGCTTACTATACATGGTCAGTTTTTAATGAAAAAGCCTTACTATATGTGGTCATTTTTAATGAAAAAAAGCCTTACTATACATGGTCGTTTTTTTAAAGAAAAAAGCCTTACTATACATGGACGTTTTTAAAGAAAAAAATGCCTTTCTAAACATGGTCGTTTTATAAGAAAAAATGCCTTACTATACATGGTCATTTTTTAACAAAAAAGCCTTACTATACATGGTCATTTTTTAACAAAAACCCATACTATACATGGTCATTTTTTAACAAAAAAGTAATACTATACATGGTCATTTTGTTATGATAAAAGCCTTACTTTACCGTTAGGGTTAGGCTTAGGCTTACTATACATGGTCAATTTTTAATGAAAAAGCCTTACTATATATGGTCATTTTTAATGAAAAAAAGCCTTACCATACATGGTCGTTTTTTAAAGAAAAAAGCCTTACTATACATGGACGTTTTTTAAGAAAAAATGCCTTTCTAAACATGGTCGTTTTATAAGAAAAAATGCCTTACTATACATGGTCATTTTTTAACAAAAAAGCCTTACTATACATGGTCATTTTTTAACAAAAAGCCATACTATACATGGTCATTTTTTAACAGTAAAAGCCATACTATACATGGTCATTTTTTATGATAAAAGCCTTACTTTACCGTTAGGGTTAGGCTTAGGCTTACTATACATGGTCAATTTTTAATGAAAAAGCCTTACTATTTATGGTCATTTTTAATGAAAAAAAGCCTTACTATACATGGTCGTTTTTTTAAAGAAAAAAGCCTTACTATACATGGACGTTTTTTAAGAAAAAATGCCTTACTATACATGGTCATTTTTTAACTAAAAAGCCTTACTATACATGGTCATTTTTTAACAAAAACCCATACTATACATGGTCATTTTTTAACAAAAAAGCCATACTATACATGGTCATTTTGTTATGATAAAAGCCTTACTTTACCGTTAGGGTTAGGCTTAGGCTTACTATACATGGTCGTTTTTTAAAGAAAAAAGCCTTACTATACATGGACGTTTTTTAAGAAAAAATGCCTTTCTAAACATGGTCGTTTTATAAGAAAAAATGCCTTACTATACATGGTCATTTTTTAACAAAAAAGCCTTACTATACATGGTCATTTTTTAACAAAAAGCCATACTATACATGGTCATTTTTTAACAAAAAAGCCATACTATACATGGTCATTTTTTTATGATAAAAGCCTTACTTTACCGTTAGGGTTAGGCTTACTATACATGGTCAATGTTTAATGAAAAAGCCTTACTATATATGGTCATTTTTAATGAAAAAAAGCCTTATTATACATGGTCGTTTTTTAAAGAAAAAAGCCTTACTATACATGGACGTTTTTTTAAGAAAAAATGCCTTTCTAAACATGGTCGTTTTATAAGAAAAAAGGCCTTACTATACATGGTCATTTTTTAACAAAAAAGCCTTACTATACATGGTCATTTTTTAACAAAAAGCCATACTATACATGGTCATTTTTTAACAGTAAAAGCCATACTATACATGGTCATTTTTTATGATAAAAGCCTTACTTTACCGTTAGGGTTAGGCTTAGGCTTACTATACATGGTCAATTTTTAATGAAAAAGCCTTACTATATATGGTCATTTTTAATGAAAAAAAGCCTTACTATACATGGTCGTTTTTTTAAAGAAAAAAGCCTTACTATACATGGACGTTTTTTAAGAAAAAATGCCTTTCTAAACATGGTCGTTTTATAAGAAAAAATGCCTTACTATACATGGTCATTTTTTAACAAAAAAGCCTTACTATACATGGTCATTTTTTAACAAAAACCCATACTATACATGGTCATTTTTTAACAAAAAAGCCATACTATACATGGTCATTTTGTTATGATAAAAGCCTTACTTTACCGTTAGGGTTAGGCTTAGGCTTACTATACATGGTCAATTTTTAATGAAAAAGCCTTACTATATATGGTCATTTTTAATGAAAAAAAGCCTTATTATAGATGGTCGTTTTTTAAAGAAAAAAGCCTTACTATACATGGACGTTTTTTAAGAAAAAATGCCTTTCTAAACATGGTCGTTTTATAAGAAAAAATGCCTTACTATACATGGTCATTTTTTAACAAAAAAGCCTTACTATACATGGTCATTTTTTAACAAAAAGCCATACTATACATGGTCATTTTTTAACAAAAAAGCCATACTATACATGGTCATTTTTTATGATAAAAGCCTTACTTTACCGTTAGGGTTAGGCTTAGGCTTACTATACATGGTCAGTTTTTAATGAAAAAGCCTTACTATATGTGGTCATTTTTAATGAAAAAAAGCCTTACTATACATGGTCGTTTTTTTAAAGAAAAAAGCCTTACTATACATGGACGTTTTTAAAGAAAAAAATGCCTTTCTAAACATGGTCGTTTTATAAGAAAAAATGCCTTACTATACATGGTCATTTTTTAACAAAAAAGCCTTACTATACATGGTCATTTTTTAACAAAAACCCATACTATACATGGTCATTTTTTAACAAAAAAGTAATACTATACATGGTCATTTTGTTATGATAAAAGCCTTACTTTACCGTTAGGGTTAGGCTTAGGCTTACTATACATGGTCAATTTTTAATGAAAAAGCCTTACTATATATGGTCATTTTTAATGAAAAAAAGCCTTACCATACATGGTCGTTTTTTAAAGAAAAAAGCCTTACTATACATGGACGTTTTTTAAGAAAAAATGCCTTTCTAAACATGGTCGTTTTATAAGAAAAAATGCCTTACTATACATGGTCATTTTTTAACAAAAAAGCCTTACTATACATGGTCATTTTTTAACAAAAAGCCATACTATACATGGTCATTTTTTAACAGTAAAAGCCATACTATACATGGTCATTTTTTATGATAAAAGCCTTACTTTACCGTTAGGGTTAGGCTTAGGCTTACTATACATGGTCAATTTTTAATGAAAAAGCCTTACTATTTATGGTCATTTTTAATGAAAAAAAGCCTTACTATACATGGTCGTTTTTTTAAAGAAAAAAGCCTTACTATACATGGACGTTTTTTAAGAAAAAATGCCTTTCTAAACATGGTCGTTTTATAAGAAAAAATGCCTTACTATACATGGTCATTTTTTAACTAAAAAGCCTTACTATACATGGTCATTTTTTAACAAAAACCCATACTATACATGGTCATTTTTTAACAAAAAAGCCATACTATACATGGTCATTTTTTATGATAAAAGCCTTACTTTACCGTTAGGGTTAGGCTTAGGCTTACTATACATGGTCAGTTTTTAATGAAAAAGCCTTACTATATGTGGTCATTTTTAATGAAAAAAAGCCTTACTATACATGGTCGTTTTTTTAAAGAAAAAAGCCTTACTATACATGGACGTTTTTAAAGAAAAAAATGCCTTTCTAAACATGGTCGTTTTATAAGAAAAAATGCCTTACTATACATGGTCATTTTTTAACAAAAAAGCCTTACTATACATGGTCATTTTTTAACAAAAACCCATACTATACATGGTCATTTTTTAACAAAAAAGTAATACTATACATGGTCATTTTGTTATGATAAAAGCCTTACTTTACCGTTAGGGTTAGGCTTAGGCTTACTATACATGGTCAATTTTTAATGAAAAAGCCTTACTATATATGGTCATTTTTAATGAAAAAAAGCCTTACCATACATGGTCGTTTTTTAAAGAAAAAAGCCTTACTATACATGGACGTTTTTTAAGAAAAAATGCCTTTCTAAACATGGTCGTTTTATAAGAAAAAATGCCTTACTATACATGGTCATTTTTTAACAAAAAAGCCTTACTATACATGGTCATTTTTTAACAAAAAGCCATACTATACATGGTCATTTTTTAACAGTAAAAGCCATACTATACATGGTCATTTTTTATGATAAAAGCCTTACTTTACCGTTAGGGTTAGGCTTAGGCTTACTATACATGGTCAATTTTTAATGAAAAAGCCTTACTATTTATGGTCATTTTTAATGAAAAAAAGCCTTACTATACATGGTCGTTTTTTTAAAGAAAAAAGCCTTACTATACATGGACGTTTTTTAAGAAAAAATGCCTTTCTAAACATGGTCGTTTTATAAGAAAAAATGCCTTACTATACATGGTCATTTTTTAACTAAAAAGCCTTACTATACATGGTCATTTTTTAACAAAAACCCATACTATACATGGTCATTTTTTAACAAAAAAGCCATACTATACATGGTCATTTTGTTATGATAAAAGCCTTACTTTACCGTTAGGGTTAGGCTTAGGCTTACTATACATGGTCGTTTTTTAAAGAAAAAAGCCTTACTATACATGGACGTTTTTTAAGAAAAAATGCCTTTCTAAACATGGTCGTTTTATAAGAAAAAATGCCTTACTATACATGGTCATTTTTTAACAAAAAAGCCTTACTATACATGGTCATTTTTTAACAAAAAGCCATACTATACATGGTCATTTTTTAACAAAAAAGCCATACTATACATGGTCATTTTTTTATGATAAAAGCCTTACTTTACCGTTAGGGTTAGGCTTAGGCTTACTATACATGGTCAATGTTTAATGAAAAAGCCTTACTATATATGGTCATTTTTAATGAAAAAAAGCCTTATTATACAGGGTCGTTTTTTAAAGAAAAAAGCCTTACTATACATGGACGTTTTTTTAAGAAAAAATGCCTTTCTAAACATGGTCGTTTTATAAGAAAAAAGGCCTTACTATACATGGTCATTTTTTAACAAAAAAGCCTTACTATACATGGTCATTTTTTAACAAAAAGCCATACTATACATGGTCATTTTTTAACAGTAAAAGCCATACTATACATGGTCATTTTTTATGATAAAAGCCTTACTTTACCGTTAGGGTTAGGCTTAGGCTTACTATACATGGTCAATTTTTAATGAAAAAGCCTTACTATATATGGTCATTTTTAATGAAAAAAAGCCTTACTATACATGGTCGTTTTTTTAAAGAAAAAAGCCTTACTATACATGGACGTTTTTTAAGAAAAAATGCCTTTCTAAACATGGTCGTTTTATAAGAAAAAATGCCTTACTATACATGGTCATTTTTTAACAAAAAAGCCTTACTATACATGGTCATTTTTTAACAAAAACCCATACTATACATGGTCATTTTTTAACAAAAAAGCCATACTATACATGGTCATTTTGTTATGATAAAAGCCTTACTTTACCGTTAGGGTTAGGCTTAGGCTTACTATACATGGTCAATTTTTAATGAAAAAGCCTTACTATATATGGTCATTTTTAATGAAAAAAAGCCTTATTATACATGGTCGTTTTTTAAAGAAAAAAGCCTTACTATACATGGACGTTTTTTAAGAAAAAGTGCCTTTCTAAACATGGTCGTTTTATAAGAAAAAATGCCTTACTATACATGGTCATTTTTTAACAAAAAAGCCTTACTATACATGGTCATTTTTTAACAAAAAGCCATACTATACATGGTCATTTTTTAACAAAAAAGCCATACTATACATGGTCATTTTTTTATGATAAAAGCCTTACTTTACCGTTAGGGTTAGGCTTAGGCTTACTATACATGGTCAATTTTTAATGAAAAAGCCTTACTATATATGGTCATTTTTAATGAAAAAAAGCCTTACTATACATGGTCGTTTTTTTAAAGAAAAAAGCCTTACTATACATGGACGTTTTTTAAGAAAAAAATGCCTTTCTAAACATGGTCGTTTTATAAGAAAAAATGCCTTACTATACATGGTCATTTTTTAACAAAAAAGCCTTTCTATACATGGTCATTTTTTAACAAAAAGCCATACTATACATGGTCATTTTTTAACAAAAAAGCCATACTATACATGGTCATTTTTTATGATAAAAGCCTTACTTTACCGTTAGGGTTAGGCTTAGGCTTACTATACATGGTCAATTTTTAATGAAAAAGCCTTACTATATATGGTCATTTTTAATGAAAAAAAGCCTTACTATACATGGTCATTTTTTTAAAGAAAAAAGCCTTACTATACATGGACGTTTTTTAAGAAAAAAATGCCTTTCTAAACATGGTCGTTTTATAAGAAAAAATGCCTTACTATACATGGTCATTTTTTAACAAAAAAGCCTTACTATACATGGTCATTTTTTAACAAAAACCCATACTATACATGGTCATTTTTTAACAAAAAAGCCATACTATACATGGTCATTTTGTTATGATAAAAGCCTTACTTTACCGTTAGGGTTAGGCTTAGGCTTACTATACATGGTCAATTTTTAATGAAAAAGCCTTACTATATATAGTCATTTTTAATGAAAAAAAAGCCTTACTATACATGGTCGTTTTTTAACAAAAAAGCCATACTATACATGGTCATTTTGTTATGATAAAAGCCTTACTTTACCGTTAGGGTTAGGCTTAGGCTTACTATACATGGTCAATTTTTAATGAAAAAGCCTTACTATATATGGTCATTTTTAATGAAAAAAAGCCTTACTATACATGGTCGTTTTTTAAAGAAAAAAGCCTTACTATACATGGACGTTTTTTAAGAAAAAATGCCTTTCTAAACATGGTCGTTTTATAAGAAAAAATGCCTTACTATACATGGTCATTTTTTAACAAAAAAGCCTTACTATACATGGTCATTTTTTAACAAAAAGCCATACTATACATGGTCATTTTTTAACAAAAAAGCCATACTATACATGGTCATTTTTTTATGATAAAAGCCTTACTTTACCGTTAGGGTTAGGCTTAGGCTTACTATACATGGTCAATTTTTAATGAAAAAGCCTTACTATATATGGTCATTTTTAATGAAAAAAAGCCTTACTATACATGGTCGTTTTTTTAAAGAAAAAAGCCTTACTATACATGGACGTTTTTTAAGAAAAAAATGCCTTTCTAAACATGGTCGTTTTATAAGAAAAAATGCCTTACTATACATGGTCATTTTTTAACAAAAAAGCCTTTCTATACATGGTCATTTTTTAACAAAAAACCATACTATACATGGTCATTTTTTAACAAAAAAGCCATACTATACATGGTCATTTTGTTATGATAAAAGCCTTACTTTACCGTTAGGGTTAGGCTTAGGCTTACTATACATGGTCAATTTTTAATGAAAAAGCCTTACTATATATGGTCATTTTTAATGAAAAAAAGCCTTATTATAGATGGTCGTTTTTTAAAGAAAAAAGCCTTACTATACATGGACGTTTTTTAAGAAAAAATGCCTTTCTAAACATGGTCGTTTTATAAGAAAAAATGCCTTACTATACATGGTCATTTTTTAACAAAAAAGCCTTACTATACATGGTCATTTTTTAACAAAAAGCCATACTATACATGGTCATTTTTTAACAAAAAAGCCATACTATACATGGTCATTTTTTATGATAAAAGCCTTACTTTACCGTTAGGGTTAGGCTTAGGCTTACTATATATACATGGTCAGTTTTTAATGAAAAAGCCTTACTATATATGGTCATTTTTAATGAAAAAAAGCCTTACTATACATGGTCGTTTTTTTAAAGAAAAAAGCCTTACTATACATGGACGTTTTTAAAGAAAAAAATGCCTTTCTAAACATGGTCGTTTTATAAGAAAAAATGCCTTACTATACATGGTCATTTTTTAACAAAAAAGCCTTACTATACATGGTCATTTTTTAACAAAAACCCATACTATACATGGTCATTTTTTAACAAAAAAGTAATACTATACATGGTCGTTTTGTTATGATAAAAGCCTTACTTTACCGTTAGGGTTAGGCTTAGGCTTACTATACATGGTCAATTTTTAATGAAAAAGCCTTACTATATATGGTCATTTTTAATGAAAAAAAGCCTTACCATACATGGTCGTTTTTTAAAGAAAAAAGCCTTACTATACATGGACGTTTTTTAAGAAAAAATGCCTTTCTAAACATGGTCGTTTTATAAGAAAAAATGCCTTACTATACATGGTCATTTTTTAACAAAAAAGCCTTACTATACATGGTCATTTTTTAACAAAAAGCCATACTATACATGGTCATTTTTTAACAGTAAAAGCCATACTATACATGGTCATTTTTTATGATAAAAGCCTTACTTTACCGTTAGGGTTAGGCTTAGGCTTACTATACATGGTCAATTTTTAATGAAAAAGCCTTACTATTTATGGTCATTTTTAATGAAAAAAAGCCTTACTATACATGGTCGTTTTTTTAAAGAAAAAAGCCTTACTATACATGGACGTTTTTTAAGAAAAAATGCCTTTCTAAACATGGTCGTTTTATAAGAAAAAATGCCTTACTATACATGGTCATTTTTTAACTAAAAAGCCTTACTATACATGGTCATTTTTTAACAAAAACCCATACTATACATGGTCATTTTTTAACAAAAAAGCCATACTATACATGGTCATTTTGTTATGATAAAAGCCTTACTTTACCGTTAGGGTTAGGCTTAGGCTTACTATACATGGTCGTTTTTTAAAGAAAAAAGCCTTACTATACATGGACGTTTTTTAAGAAAAAATGCCTTTCTAAACATGGTCGTTTTATAAGAAAAAATGCCTTACTATACATGGTCATTTTTTAACAAAAAAGCCTTACTATACATGGTCATTTTTTAACAAAAAGCCATACTATACATGGTCATTTTTTAACAAAAAAGCCATACTATACATGGTCATTTTTTTATGATAAAAGCCTTACTTTACCGTTAGGGTTAGGCTTAGGCTTACTATACATGGTCAATGTTTAATGAAAAAGCCTTACTATATATGGTCATTTTTAATGAAAAAAAGCCTTATTATACATGGTCGTTTTTTAAAGAAAAAAGCCTTACTATACATGGACGTTTTTTTAAGAAAAAATGCCTTTCTAAACATGGTCGTTTTATAAGAAAAAAGGCCTTACTATACATGGTCATTTTTTAACAAAAAAGCCTTACTATACATGGTCATTTTTTAACAAAAAGCCATACTATACATGGTCATTTTTTAACAGTAAAAGCCATACTATACATGGTCATTTTTTATGATAAAAGCCTTACTTTACCGTTAGGGTTAGGCTTAGGCTTACTATACATGGTCAATTTTTAATGAAAAAGCCTTACTATATATGGTCATTTTTAATGAAAAAAAGCCTTACTATACATGGTCGTTTTTTTAAAGAAAAAAGCCTTACTATACATGGACGTTTTTTAAGAAAAAATGCCTTTCTAAACATGGTCGTTTTATAAGAAAAAATGCCTTACTATACATGGTCATTTTTTAACAAAAAAGCCTTACTATACATGGTCATTTTTTAACAAAAACCCATACTATACATGGTCATTTTTTAACAAAAAAGCCATACTATACATGGTCATTTTGTTATGATAAAAGCCTTACTTTACCGTTAGGGTTAGGCTTAGGCTTACTATACATGGTCAATTTTTAATGAAAAAGCCTTACTATATATGGTCATTTTTAATGAAAAAAAGCCTTATTATACATGGTCGTTTTTTAAAGAAAAAAGCCTTACTATACATGGACGTTTTTTAAGAAAAAGTGCCTTTCTAAACATGGTCGTTTTATAAGAAAAAATGCCTTACTATACATGGTCATTTTTTAACAAAAAAGCCTTACTATACATGGTCATTTTTTAACAAAAAGCCATACTATACATGGTCATTTTTTAACAAAAAAGCCATACTATACATGTTCATTTTTTATGATAAAAGCCTTACTTTACCGTTAGGGTTAGGCTTAGGCTTACTATACATGGTCAATTTTTAATGAAAAAGCCTTACTATATATGGTCATTTTTAATGAAAAAAAGCCTTACTATACATGGTCATTTTTTTAAAGAAAAAAGCCTTACTATACATGGACGTTTTTTAAGAAAAAAATGCCTTTCTAAACATGGTCGTTTTATAAGAAAAAATGCCTTACTATACATGGTCATTTTTTAACAAAAAAGCCTTACTATACATGGTCATTTTTTAACAAAAACCCATACTATACATGGTCATTTTTTAACAAAAAAGCCATACTATACATGGTCATTTTGTTATGATAAAAGCCTTACTTTACCGTTAGGGTTAGGCTTAGGCTTACTATACATGGTCAATTTTTAATGAAAAAGCCTTACTATATATAGTCATTTTTAATGAAAAAAAAGCCTTACTATACATGGTCGTTTTTTAACAAAAAAGCCATACTATACATGGTCATTTTGTTATGACAAAAGCCTTACTTTACCGTTAGGGTTAAGCTTAGGCTTACTATACATGGTCAATTTTTAATGAAAAAGCCTTACTATATATGGTCATTTTTAATGAAAAAAAGCCTTACTATACATGGTCGTTTTTTAAAGAAAAAAGCCTTACTATACATGGACGTTTTTTAAGAAAAAATGCCTTTCTAAACATGGTCGTTTTATAAGAAAAAATGCCTTACTATACATTGTCATTTTTTAACAAAAAAGCCTTACTATACATGGTCATTTTTTAACAAAAAGCCATACTATACATGGTCATTTTTTAACAAAAACGCCACACTATACATGGTCATTTTTTTATGATAAAAGCCTTACTTTACCGTTAGGGTTAGGCTTAGGCTTACTATACATGGTCAATTTTTAATGAAAAAGCCTTACTATATATGGTCATTTTTAATGAAAAAAAGCCTTACTATACATGGTCGTTTTTTTAAAGAAAAAAGCCTTACTATACATGGACGTTTTTTAAGAAAAAAAAGCCTTTCTAAACATGGTCGTTTTATAAGAAAAAATGCCTTACTATACATGGTCATTTTTTAACAAAAAAGCCTTACTATACATGGTCATTTTTTAACAAAAACCCATACTATACATGGTCATTTTTTAACAAAAAAGCCATACTATACATGGTCATTTTGTTATGATAAAAGCCTTACTTTACCGTTAGGGTTAGGCTTAGGCTTACTATACATGGTCAATTTTTAATGAAAAAGCCTTACTATATATGGTCATTTTTAATGAAAAAAAGCCTTACTATACATGGTCGTTTTTTAAAGAAAAAAGCCTTACTATACATGGACGTTTTTTAAGAAAAAATGCCTTTCTAAACATGGTCGTTTTATAAGAAAAAATGCCTTACTATACATGGTCATTTTTTAACAAAAAAGCCTTACTATACATGGTCATTTTTTAACAAAAAGCCATACTATACATGGTCATTTTTTAACAGTAAAAGCCATACTATACATGGTCATTTTTTATGATAAAAGCCTTACTTTACCGTTAGGGTTAGGCTTAGGCTTACTATACATGGTCAATTTTTGATGAAAAAGCCTTACTATATATGGTCATTTTTAATGAAAAAAAGCCTTACTATACATGGTCGTTTTTTTAAAGAAAAAAGCCTTACTATACATGGACGTTTTTTAAGAAAAAATGCCTTTCTAAACATGGTCGTTTTATAAGAAAAAATGCCTTACTATACATGGTCATTTTTTAACAAAAAAGCCTTACTATACATGGTCATTTTTTAACAAAAACCCATACTATACATGGTCATTTTTTAACAAAAAAGCCATACTATACATGGTCATTTTGTTATGATAAAAGCCTTACTTTACCGTTAGGGTTAGGCTTAGGCTTACTATACATGGTGAATTTTTAATGAAAAAGCCTTACTATATATGGTCATTTTAATGAAAAAAAGCCTTACTATACATGGTCGTTTTTTAAAGAAAAAAGCCTTACTATACATGGACGTTTTTTAAGAAAAAATGCCTTTCTAAACATGGTCGTTTTATAAGAAAAAATGCCTTACTATACATGGTCATTTTTTAACAAAAAAGCCTTACTATACATGGTCATTTTTTAACAAAAAGCCATACTATACATGGTCATTTTTTAACAAAAAAGCCATACTATACATGGTCATTTTTTTATGATAAAAGCCTTACTTTACCGTTAGGGTTAGGCTTAGGCTTACTATACATGGTCAATTTTTAATGAAAAAGCCTTACTATATATGGTCATTTTTAATGAAAAAAAGCCTTACTATACATGGTCGTTTTTTTAAAGAAAAAAGCCTTACTATACATGGACGTTTTTTAAGAAAAAAATGCCTTTCTAAACATGGTCGTTTTATAAGAAAAAATGCCTTACTATACATGGTCATTTTTTAACAAAAAAGCCTTTCTATACATGGTCATTTTTTAACAAAAAAGCCATACTATACATGGTCATTTTGTTATGATAAAAGCCTTACTTTACCGTTAGGGTTAGGCTTAGGCTTACTATACATGGTCAATTTTTAATGAAAAAGCCTTACTATATATGGTCATTTTTAATGAAAAAAAGCCTTATTATAGATGATCGTTTTTTAAAGAAAAAAGCCTTACTATACATGGACGTTTTTTAAGAAAAAATGCCTTTCTAAACATGGTCGTTTTATAAGAAAAAATGCCTTACTATACATGGTCATTTTTTAACAAAAAAGCCTTACTATACATGGTCATTTTTTAACAAAAAGCCATACTATACATGGTCATTTTTTAACGAAAAAGCCATACTATACATGGTCATTTTTTATGATAAAAGCCTTACTTTACCGTTAGGGTTAGGCTTAGGCTTACTATACATGGTCAATTTTTAATGAAAAAGCCTTACTATATATGGTCATTTTAATGAAAAAAAGCCTTACTATACATGGTCGTTTTTTAAAGAAAAAAGCCTTACTATACATGGACGTTTTTTAAGAAAAAATGCCTTTCTAAACATGGTCGTTTTATAAGAAAAAATGCCTTACTATACATGGTCATTTTTTAACAAAAAAGCCTTACTATACATGGTCATTTTTTAACAAAAAGCCATACTATACATGGTCATTTTTTAACAAAAAAGCCATACTATACATGGTCATTTTTTTATGATAAAAGCCTTACTTTACCGTTAGGGTTAGGCTTAGGCTTACTATACATGGTCAATTTTTAATGAAAAAGCCTTACTATATATGGTCATTTTTAATGAAAAAAAGCCTTACTATACATGGTCGTTTTTTTAAAGAAAAAAGCCTTACTATACATGGACGTTTTTTAAGAAAAAAATGCCTTTCTAAACATGGTCGTTTTATAAGAAAAAATGCCTTACTATACATGGTCATTTTTTAACAAAAAAGCCTTTCTATACATGGTCATTTTTTAACAAAAAGCCATACTATACATGGTCATTTTTTAACAAAAAAGCCATACTATACATGGTCACTTTTATGATAAAAGCCTTACTTTACCGTTAGGGTTAGGCTTAGGCTTACTATACATGGTCAATTTTTAATGAAAAAGCCTTACTATATATGGTCATTTTTAATGAAAAAAAGCCTTACTATACATGGTCGTTTTTTTTAACAAAAAAGCCATACTATACATGGTCATTTTGTTATGATAAAAGCCTTACTTTACCGTTAGGGTTAGGCTTAGGCTTACTATACATGGTCAATTTTTAATGAAAAAGCCTTACTATATTTGGTCATTTTTAATGAAAAAAAGCCTTATTATAGATGGTCGTTTTTTAAAGAAAAAAGCCTTACTATACATGGACGTTTTTTAAGAAAAAATGCCTTTCTAAACATGGTCGTTTTATAAGAAAAAATGCCTTTCTATACATGGTCATTTTTTAACAAAAAAGCCTTACTATACATGGTCATTTTTTAACAAAAAGCCATACTATACATGGTCATTTTTTAACAAAAAAGCCATACTATACATGGTCATTTTTTTATGATAAAAGCCTTACTTTACCGTTAGGGTTAGGCTTAGGCTTACTATACATGGTCAATTTTTAATGAAAAAGCCTTACTATATATGGTCATTTTTAATGAAAAAAAGCCTTACTATACATGGTCGTTTTTTTTTAAAGAAAAAAGCCTTACTATACATGGACGTTTTTTAAGAAAAAAATGCCTTTCTAAACATGGTCATTTTTTAACAAAAAGCCATACTATACATGGTCATTTTTTAACAAAAAAGCCATACTATACATGGTCATTTTTTTATGATAAAAGCCTTACTTTACCGTTAGGGTTAGGCTTACTTTAGATGGTCAATTGTTAATGAAAAAGCCTTACTATATATGGTCATTTTTAATGAAAAAAAGCCTTACTATACATGGTCGTTTTTTTTTAAAGAAAAAAGCCTTACTATACATGGACGTTTTTTAAGAAAAAAATGCCTTTCTAAATATGGCCGTTTTATAAGAAAAAATGCCTTACTATACATGGTCATTTTTTAACAAAAAAGCCTTACTATACATGGTCATTTTTTAACAAAAACCCATACTATACATGGTCATTTTTTAACAAAAAAGCCATACTATACATGGTCATTTTGTTATGATAAAAGCCTTACTTTACCGTTAGGGTTAGGCTTAGGCTTACTATACATGGTCAATTTTTAATGAAAAATCCTTACTATATATGGTCATTTTTAATGAAAAAAAGCCTTATTATAGATGGTCGTTTTTTTAAAGAAAAAAGCCTTACTATACATGGACGTTTTTTAAGAAAAAATGCCTTTCTAAACATGGTCGTTTTATAAGAAAAAATGCCTTACTATACATGGTCATTTTTTAACAAAAAAGCCTTACTATACATGGTCATTTTTTAATGAAAAAAACCTTACTTTACCGTTAGAGTTAGGCTTAGGTTTAGGCTTAGGCTTACTATACATGGTCATCTTTAACAAAAAAGCCTTACTATACATGGTAATTTTTTAATGAAAAAAAATCTTCTATTCATGGTCAGTTTTTATAAGTTAAAAAAGCCTTACTATACATGGTCATTTTTTAATGAAAAAAACCTTACATTACCGTTAGGCTTAGACTTAGGCTTACTATACATGGTCATTTTTTAATGAAAAAAAATCTTCTATTCATGGTCAGTTTTTATAAGTTAAAAAAGCCTTACTATACATGGTCATTTTTTTTTTCAATAAATAAAAGACTTACCAGTTAGCCTGGCGGAGAGTGGTTAGCACGTCAGCCTCACAGCTCTGGGGTCCTGGGTTCAAATCCAGGTTAGTCCACCTGTGTGGAGTTTGCATTTTCTCCCCGGGCCTGTCTGGGTTTTCTCCAGGTACTCCAGTTTCCTCCCACCTTCCAAAGAAATGCATGGTCGGCTGATTGGACACTCTAAATTGCCCCTAGGAATGAGTGTGAGGGTGAATGGTTGTTTCTCTCCTTGTGCCCTATGATTGGTTGGCCACCAGTTCAGACCCTGGTGAGGATAATGAGATGAGATGAAGTACCCGCATCATCAAAATGACAACAAAAACAATTATTTCAGTCAGTTTGACGATTCTAGAGAGAAAAAGTCTTCAATTATTATTTTACCACCAAAAGAAATGAATCATCATTACATTTAATTTAGGAAATGATTCCAAAAAGGATTCCTTTAAACTCAAAGTGAACTCTTCATCATGTTTAAACGTGGTCATCGTCCCGGAGCACTGCTTCGGGAGACTATACATTACGCTTGGAAAATGTAACATTCAAGTGCCCTCAATCTCTTGGGAACAAGTTGATTTGACAGGCATGCCATCAATCAAAATTAAAAATCCCATTATGAAAATATTAAGAGAACAGTTTCAGACCTCCAGAGAAAATGTGACCTGGATATCGCAGACACCTTGCCTGAATTCTGAATAGAAGTGCCACTGCTGCCTTCCTAATCGTCTTTGCTTTTCCTTAAGGGCCAGTTCAAATAAATTTGGTTATTTTTAGAGTCACTTAGGCAAAGTTTCGAAGTGATTATCACATGTTCAATGGCTTTTTAAATGAAAATCATTTTACAATAGCATCTTCCTTCTGAGTGTTCATACCTTTTTTGAAAGAGCACAGACCAACGATCTAAAACGTCATGTCACAAAACAGATCATCTGTCACATCCGTTGATAAACAATGGACTAGAAAAACAGCCTTACTATACATGATCATTTTTTTAACAAATAAAAACCTTACTATGCGTGTCGTTGTTGTTTTTTGTTGTTGTTGTTTTTTCATTTTTTTTTAAATAAAAAGACTTTTATGCATCGCCATTTTTAACACAGAAAAGCCTTACTATACATGGTCATTTTTAACAAAAACACCTTGCTATACATGGTCATTTTTTAACAAAAAAGACTTACTATACATTGTCTTTTTTTTAATGAAAAAAGCCTTACTTAGGGTTAGGTTTAGGCTTAGATTTAGGCTTAGGCTTACTATTCATGGTCATTTTTAATGAAAAAAACCTTACTATACATGGTCATTTTTTATGAAAAAAAGCCTTACTATACATGGACATTTTTAACAGAGAAAAATCTCTACCATAAATGGTCATTTTAACAAAAATCCTTATTATAGATGCTCATTTTTTAACAAACAAAAAGCCTTACTATAAATGGTCTTTTTTTTAACAAAAAGGCCTTGATATGCATGGACATTTTTTAACCAAAAAAAAGCTCTACTATAAATGGTCATGTTAACGAAAATCCTTATTATAGATGCTCATTTTTTTAACAAACAAATCGCCTTACTATAAATCATCTTTTTTTAAACAAAAAAATGCCTATTAAACATGGTCATTATTTTCAACAAAAAAGTTTTACTATAAATGGATTTTTTTTGGGCAAAAAAATCTTATTATACATGCTCATTTTTTAACAAACAAACGCCTTACTATAAATGGTCTTTTTTGACAAAAAATGTTCATTATACATGGTCATTTTTTAACAAAAAAGTATTGCTATACGTGGCGCTCACTTATAACGTGGCTTTTTTATAACTCACATTCGTGCTGCGGTGCTAAATTGTCATGGATTAGAAAGAAGGGGGGCTTTAACATTTTTAGGGCCTCCGTGGGGGGTGGGGGGTGGTGCTGGAGCCTAACCCAGCTGTCTTCGGGCCAGATGGACACCCTGAATTGGTGGCCAGCCAATCATAGGGCACAAGGAGAGAAACAACCATTCACGCTCGCACTCATACCTAGGGGCAATTTAGAGTGTCCAATCAGCCAACCATGCATGTCTTTGGAATGTGGGAGGAAACTGGAGTACCTGGAGAAAACCCAGATAGGCCCAGGGGGGAAAATGCAAACTCCACACAGGTGGATCGACCTGGATTTGAACCCAGGACCCCCGCTGTGAGGCCGACGCGCTAACCACTCATCCACCAGGCCACCTAGTAAGTCTTTTATTTATTTAAAAAAATGATGCTGAGCTCCTTTGACTTTCCCATTGTAGCGTTTGTGGGCGTTTGCATCCAATGAGCCCTATTTAAATGGCCTCAGAGAAGTCACCAGCTGTAGTCACTCATAATCACTCACAAGAAGTTAAGAGGCCATGCTATGAAGCTCATTTCACTGACACAACTTTCTAAGTCACCAAAATTGCTATTTCGTGTTGCTGTATGTATATTTTTGACCCAGCAGATTTGATCACTTTTTTTCTGTTCACCCCTAATAAAGTCATAAAAGAACCAAACTTCATGAATGTTTTTTGTGACAAAGAAGTATCTGTTCCAATCACTCTATCAGAGAAAAATCAGAGTTGTAGAAATAACTGGAAATTCAAGAGAGCCATGACATTATGTTCTTCACAAGTGTATGTAAACTTTTGACCACAACTGTATCCCAGCAGTCACTGCGCAGTACTTTTTCTACGGGGAAAATAGTAGAGTCGGGGGCTGCTTTCCGTAGTTGTGAGAGCTGTAGAGGATGGTGGACCCTATCGAATGATTTATTTAATTTGATCGTGATAACAATTTTAGTGTTGGTCCATATATAAAGCGCACTGGATTATAAGGCGCCCTGTCTATTTTGGAGAAAATGTAAGACTTATAAGTGCGCCTTATAGTCGTGAAAATACAGTACTTTAAAAAAAATCCTGTACAAAAGTTGTTATACAGCGTATACAATTTGAAATGATCAAAAGAAATGTATAAAATACAGGAAAAACTGATAAGTTGAAAGGTATGGTAAGTTTTTGACTGTTTTCAGCACCATCTCATTCACTTCTGATTTTATTCCCATTTCAAAGACGCTTGGTTTTGACCTGAGGATACTCAATTGAACGTGTTCTCTTTCCACAGACATGACCCATATTGAAATTGGGCCACAGCGGCAGAAAAAAGTCACTTATTTTATGTTATTATGAGACTTTTACCTCTAAGTGCACTGAAGGTCCAAAGAATTGCGAACGATGGCCAATTATGAGGCACAAGTGTGTGTCACTTTTATTCATCTATTCATTATCTGAGCTGCTTATCCACACCCTTGTGAGGATAAATGATGCGGAAATGAATGAATGAAAAAAAGTAGAAATGCCTCTGAGATTATAAACGATAATATATATATTTTTAAATTCACTACTTCTTTGGAAAAAATTTACATACATTTTACATATAGAAAATGTACTGACGCCATCCCAGTATGTTCAGCACGTCTTGTTTTCAAGTGGCTCCCCTTTCTGCTCCTTTCTCTCTCTCTGCTGACTTGAGGTCAGCCAGCAGTGTCCCTGTTAGTCACGTCTCATTACATCTAAGCTCCCAACTCTGATCTAGGGTCCACAATGTGTCTAATAGTGGTACCTCGAGATACGAGGTTAATGCGTTCCGGGACTGAGCTCGTATGTCAATTTTCTCGTAACTCAAACTAACGTTTCCCATTGAAATGAACTAAAAACAGATCAATTTGTTCCAAAGCCTCTGAAAAAACACCAAACACAGGATTTTGGACAGGAAAAATATTTTCATTTGTTTTAATTCACTATCTATTAACAAAGTAACAAATAACTAGTGGTTTAATAGTACTAAAATGTGTTTATTATACATATTATTAATATATTATTAAAATTAGATGGATTTCGCAGAGGGGAGCGAGAGGGGGGGACTTTTTGCACGGCAACGTGCTTGTAACATAACATCAATAAATTTAAATGAACTTGGATTACGATGCAGACACACTCAAAAATAAGTTTAATCTAACTTTACACTAAACTTAATTCTAATTTAGTTTGACATTTTGATACCTTTCTTGGCTCTATTTGCCCCACCTCCACCCTGACTTTCAGATGCAACCTATCGAGGGTTGTTTGCTTTTGTAATCCCTTCAAAATATTCCCAAAATGTTGCACACAAATGTCCTCACAATAGGATAACGCACCACCACTTGCCAACGAGAATTAGTATATACTCCTCTCGTATTAGCGATCGCTCCAACAAATTAATTCGTTCCAACCCTCTGGAAAAAACACCAAAAACAGGATTTTGGATTGAGAAAAACATTTTGATTTGTTCTAATTTGCCATCTATTAACAAAGTAAGAAATAACAAGTGGTTTAATAGTACTAAAATGTGTTTAATAGTATTAAAATTAGACAGATTTTGCGGAGGGGAGAGAGACGGGGGAGGGGAGAGGGGGGTGACTTTTTTCACGGTAATGTGCTCGTAACATAACATACATTTAAATGAACTTGGATTACGATGCGAACACACTCAAAAATAACATTAATCTAACCTTACACTAAACTTAATTCTAATTTTGTTTTAAATGTTGATACCTTTCTTCTCCCAGGTTGGATCTATTGGCCCCGCCTCCACCCTGACTTTCAGATACAACCTATCGAGGGTTGTTTGCTTTTGTATTCCCTTCAAAATATTCCGAAATCGATGCACACAAATGTCCTCACAATCTTTTTTTTTTTATAAATACAACCCAAAAACTTAAATAAGGGGTAAAGAATAACAATGCAAAACAATAAGATGCAGTTTGAAAGACAAAAAATTCAAACTCTGGCAGGAAAGAGATGAAAATAAAACCAGATTCCCCGTGGGAAAAGGGCGGGGTGGATTACAACAGCTGATACGAACAAAAAGACAAGATGTTGCAACTAGAACTTGGAACAAATTCCACAAGAGGGATCTTTAAAAGATAATTAAAAAATATGGTACCGACATAATTTCCACACAAGACAACAACTAAACAGTACATGCTAAAAACCCAATGGTTTTGTTTTAATTAGTTTTCTCAGCTGACCTACAAATACACATGAACTTATTTACTGTTTGCCATTATTTTTTGTCTTCTGGGTTTTGTTAAAAAGCAAAGTTTTTGCGGCAAAAGCTCTCATGACGGCATGTTGGTCTATTTTTTATTTTTTTAATGAAAAGTCCATGTTATGATTGTGCGGATAAAATGCCTTTTGCATCGACACACATTTTAATTACGTGGGTTAATTGTGGGAAAAAGAGCTGAGTATAGTGACTTCAGATTTTTTTTTAGTTAGGGCATTTTTTAAAGAATAAAAAATAGAAATATATGCAAATTGCTAAACTTTGGCCTTCAAGCCACTGGAATGATAAAACAAATTTCTATCTATATGAACAATATTTGGTGGTTAACACATCGCCCTCACAGTCCTTGGGTCGTGGGTTCGATTCCAGGTGGGTCCTCACTGTGTGGCACATTCGATTTTAATCTTTCATCGGAGGCAAATGTGTGACAGCTGAGTAAACATACGTAAACACGTGAGTAAACACACACCTTTGAAAAAAAAAAGGTTGCGTTTAGTAAAATATCGATCCCAAAACTCCACTGTATATTTAATATATATAACTATACATTTAAAATAAAATATTTAAAAATATATGCAGTTTTTTTTTCGGGTACTCCGGTTTCCCCCCACATCCCAAAAACATGCATGCTAGAACACTTTAAATTAAATACAGTGGTACCTCGACCTACGATCAGCTCTACCTACGACATGCTCGAGATACGATGAAAATTTCGATCGAATAATTCGCCCTAGATACGATCAACATTTCGAGATGCGACCAAGCCAGGTGGCCATGACATGAGAGGCTGTTTATCATTGTAACACACTGTCCTTTTTGCCGCATCTCTTTCGTGTATAACAGATATCTACGAGCACTGAACGATTTATTCAGACGAGTTTCGACCAGGAAACGCACAACGCGCATGCACGGGCAAAAAGAGGGCTTTCTGGGTAATGAAGTATACTCGTGCACACAACACCGATAGCCAATGGCACCCTTTCTCAGAATAAAAGTTCATTACCCACAATCAATACGTGGGTAGGCTGTTATTCCTTCCTTAGCCTGTTAGCTCCCGCGATCGCTCATTCAAGACTACTTCTCGTTGGCAAGTGGTCGTGCTTTAACCTATTGTGAGGACATGTGTGTGCATCATTTTCGGAATATTTTGAAGCTAACCCGCCCAGAACGAAGGTAAAATTAGAATTCAGTTTTGTGTAAAGTTACATTAAACGTATGTTCAGTGTGTCTGTATATATTAATCCAAGTTAATTTAAATTTGTTTGTTCCGTTACGAGTGCGTTGCCGTGGATAAAGTCAACCCGAACACCCCCCACGCCTCCGTGTATGTCGCTGTCTCTACCCTCCTCGAAATGCGTCTAATTTTACTTCTATTAAACACATTTTATTACTATTAAACCACTAGTTATGTGTTACTTTGTTAATAGATGGCGAATTAGAACAAATAAAACATTTTTTCCAATCCAATATCCTGTTTTTGGTGTTTTTTCAGAGGGTTGGAACGAATTAATTTGTTTTTAGTTCATTTCAATGGGAAACGTCCGCTCGAGTTACGAAAAGCTCGACATACGATCTCAGTCCCGGAACGGATTAAGATCGTATCTCGAGGTACCACTGTGCTCACACTCACACCTGATGTGGGAGGAAACCGGAGTACCCGGTGAAAACCCACACAAGGCGGGGAGAACATCCAAACTCCAGACAGGAATATCCGAACCCACTGGGAATTTAACCCTGTGAGGCGGAAGTGCTAATATGCTAACCGCTCTTCCTCCGTACTGACCTCGTTATGCAATAAACATTAGAATAGAGTTCCATTCATTCGTTTTCCGAACTGTTTATCCTCACAAGGGTCTCGGGGGGTGCTGGAGCCTATCCCATCTGACGTTCGGGGACATCCTGAATAAGTGCCCAGCCAATAGCAGTGCAAAAGGAGACAGACAACCAATCATAGCTAGGGGCAATTAAGAGTGTTCAATGAGCTAGCCTAGCATACATTTTTTTTTGAATGAGGGAGGATTTGAACCCAGGACCACGAAACGGTGAGACCGCTTTAATTTCCACTGAAGACTGACAGGATGCTCACTAATACGAAGCTGATTGACTCAAATGTAAAAATGGCGGAACGCTTATCTCTAATTTGCCGTTGGCGAAATCTCCATGGACAAGCTTTAAAAAATAATAATAATAAATTAAACTATTGAGTATGAACCACTTGATGTGGTGGTCTGGCAGTAAAAGACCACCCGCTGTGCTAATGAGCCCTCACTCTTTGAAGTCTGAATTGGCTGTAAATCGTTGAACGTTGAGTTTTCTGAGATGTGAATTTAATACAGTGGGGATTCGTTACGAAAAATTAGCAGACATATTTTTAGGTGGGCGAGCATCGCTTGTGTGTTACTCGTCAAACATCGTTACATTTTGAAGGAACCTCTGAGCTCATGATTTTAGATTTTACGCTTGTTTGGAGGTCCATCAATAGGTTTGCAAGGCATTCTTGATCAGATCTTGCTGGCATGAGGGAGCGTAAATGGCTGATCTGAAATAATGGGAGAGTGCACACGGCCAAAAAAAGGGACACGGCTAAAAGCCTTTTTGGACATATCCACGTGGTAGAATTTTCCCCTTGGATGCCATGACTTGTTCATGTTGTCTGTACCAAGGACAACATCATTTGAATAGTTCACAAACAAATCAATAGTAAAAAATATATATATTCAAGTGTAACAGTGACAAGTGTAACAAGTCACCTGGAATAGGCTCCAGCACCCCTTGCGTCCCTCGTGAGGATAAGCGGTTCAGAAAATAAATAAATGATTTAAAAGAAATGGCATAAAATGTATGCTCACTTCATTGACTGTGAGAGATTTATTGGAGGGTTTGTCAGTGTTTTTCCCCCCGTTAGTCGGTGCAGAATGGCGGAGTTTGTTCGCTAATACGAGAGGAGTACATACTACTTATTGTTGGCAAGTGGTCGTGCGTTATACTATTGTGAGGACATTTGGGTGCATCATTTTCAGAATATTTTGAAGTGAAGACAAAAGCAAACAACCCTCGATAGGTTGCATCTGGAAGTCAGGGTGGAGGCGGGGCCAATAGAGCCAACCCGGGAGAAGAAAGGTATCAAAATTAAAACAAAATTGGAATAAATTTTAGTGTAAGGTTAGATTAAATTCATTTTTGAGTGTGTCTGCATCCTAATCCAAGTTCATTTAAATTTGTTTATGTTACGAGCACGTTGCCGTGCAAAAGGTCCATCCCCCCTCAAGCTCCCCTCCATGAAATCCGTCTAATTTTAGTACTATTAAACACATTTTAGTACTATTAAACACATTTTAGTACTATTAAACCACTAATTATTTCTTACTTTATTAATAGATGGCGAATTAGAACAAATAAAACATTTTTTCCAATCCAACATCCTGTTTTTGGTGTTTTTTCAGAGGGTTGGAACGAATCAATTTCTTTTGAGTTCATTTCTATGGGAAACGTTCATTTGAGTTACGAGTAAATTGACATACGAGCTCAGTCCCGGAACGAATTAAGCTCGTATCTCGAGGTACCACTGTAGTCCGAAAAATACAGTTATACGGTTCTTCCTATAATCCTAAAATTTCAATTTATGTATGTTTACATTAATCAGCACTAAGTTTGATTTAGGAGACAACAAAGTGCCAAAATGTAATCATCCCGCCAAAAACATATTTTGTTGCCAAACAATTGCATCCCGACAATGCGCCACCATTATGTTTTAACGCATCAGTCCATACCAATTTCTGCATAAATGACTCCCATAAACACTCATTAAAAATTAGACGGCATTCAACAACGATGTCTTCCACAATGTCCGTGCAGATGTTTATTTGTTGTTTTTCCGCCGCATTTTGTTATTCAAATGCTCCAAACTCTCTGTGATTTCCTTTCAAAAGCCTTAATTATAATAATCGTTGTATTGACCACCTCCTCCTGATCGCAACTGGGGTGCTTTGTTTATAGTGTACAAAAAAAAAACATTTGATTGCATATTGCAGTTCTCACTTTTTGGGCTTTGTAATTGCCAACCCCGTCGAAATTTGCCTCTTTTCCATCCACGGCGCGTTTTGTCAAAGCGTAAAACCCACGAGGCACAACAAAGTTAATCTATAAAGGCATCTGAAGCTAACACCGAGTGCTTTCAGTTTCCCGATTGTAATCAATAACTCGCAACCTTGGCTCATTTAAATCATTCATAGTCTAATCTTGAAAGTAATGGTTGCTCTAGGGCGTGATATGCCGTTCATTTTGTCTATAAACTATGGCGCGGCGGTGGTGAATGACAGCGAATCGATGCGGAGGCCGCCATCTCAAATGAAATTGGATATTTAACCGCTTTAAATTAACGAGAATGTTAACACTTAGGATGATATGATGTATGATTTATCAAGAAAGAGAAATCCTACTCTTGAATTTGAGATAAGAATACTTTAATTTTTTTCTGGTGTTAAAGTGGTGGCCCGGGGGCTAGATCTGGCCCGCCGCATCATTTTGTGTTTGGGTTTATTTTCACTTAAGGGGAATTGCAATCATTAATGATGGGGCGATTGGCCGAAGTTGACAGGTATGGAAACATGAAACGAGGCAGGGCTACAGTGGTACCTCGACGTACGAGTGCCCCGACATACGAGCAATTTGAGATACGAGTAAAATTTAGAGCAAATATTTATTTTGAGATACGAGACAACTTTTGATATTCGAGCAGATAGCGGACACAAGAGGCCGCTCATAAGAACATCATGGCCACTGTCTTTCCCATCGCAACTCCCTCGTGTAATGTCTCTACGAGCACTGGGCGGAGCCTTGCATTTTTTCAGTGTTTTTTTTCCCGTTAGTCAGTGCGAATGGCGAGGCGATCGCTAATACGAGAGGAGTATATACTATTTCTCGTTAGGAAGTGGCCGTGTGTTATCCTATTGTGAAGACATTTGTGTGCATCATTTTTGGAATATTTAGAAGGGAAAATAAAAGCAAACAACCCTCGATAGGTTGCATCTGAAAGGCAGGGTGGAGGCGGGGCCAATAGAGCCAACCCGGGAGAAGAAAGGTATCAAAATGTCAAACAAAATTAGAATTAACTTGTGTAAAATTAGATTAAATTTATTCTTGAGTGTGTCTGCATCATAATCCAAGTTCATCCACGAAATCCGTCTAATTTTATTCCCATTAAACACATTTTATTACTATTAAACCACTAGTTATTTGTTACTTTGTTAATATATGGCGAATTAGAACAAATCCAAATGTTTTTCCAATCCATTATCCTGATTTGGGTGTTTTTTTTCAGAGGGTTGGAACGAATTCATTTGTTTTGAGTTCATTTCTATGGGAATCGTTCATTTGAGTTACGAGAAAATCCACAGTCCCGGAACGCATTAAGCTCGTATCTCGAGTCACCACTGTCATCCAAAATTTAACATTGTAGTCTTATGACAACCAAAAATGTCCACACATGTAGACAACCAGATCAGTAAAGCCAAGTCAGACACATCCATCGCAAAAAAGCCGTCTTGGAATAATTCCTCATCGACTATTCTCCTCCTCTGTGATGTCTATTGCACGTGGAGAGAAGGTATGAAAGAGTTTCCATGTATTATTGAACAAAACACTTGCCACGCTGGGTTTGCTACTTATTAACCCACTCCCAACTTTCCGACAAAAAAACCCAGCATCACCAATTGACGGGAGCACCGGTCATTCCGTGTGTTTGCGCGCACACTCCGTCCGGCGCACGTAGACATTTTCCAGCGCTCATCTTCCTAATTAGTCTCCTGATAGGTCCGTGGTGCACACAGGGAGAAATTCAAAGAGCGTTTCACAGAGAAAGGCAAGATAAAAGTAACATGCAAAACAATGAAAACAAAGGGTCTTCAATTCTTTCTTTTCATTAGCTGCTGTCAAATATTTGAGCGTACGGCTATAATAACTTTCAGAAAATGCTCTGTAATAGGACATACTATGAAAAATGAATGGAAGTATTTTAGTTTAGAAATTAGTTTAGATGTAGGACTTTTAAATAACGTATGTCCACATTTATGGAGTAATTTAGTTAGTATAGTTCTATTTCAAATGTGTATTACTACTAGTGCAATTGGAAAATAGAAATGTAATTATTGAGTAATCGAGGATACCTGACTTTAGGCCTAATGCACTAAATATCAAAAATGTTGTTTTTCGGACTATAAGTCGCACTTTATCCATGGTTTGACGGGAACTGTGACTTATACTTGAGTGTGATTTGCATATCTATTCCCCTTATGTGATTAAAAAACGTACAAATGTAACACAGCACATATTTACTTACTTAAAAGTCAAATTTTTTTGCCAAAGTAGACGCGGTGCCCAATCAGTAGGTACTCGGACGATTCGCCGAAAGACGTTTCGCCGACGGACAGTTCGCCAAACGGACGTTTCGCCGAAACGGGATTCGCACGCTCGCCCTGCCCCCGGATCGTGTGTGTACATGTTTTTCAACCTCGGCCCGTTACAGATTACATTCATTTAGGAATAACAAGGGCATGTACTGCCCCCCGGTGGACATATTTCTAATTACAAGTACATACTACAATGTGCTGCCATTTTTTTTACATTTTTTATTTTATCCTTATGAGGTCTTCGTCTGCTACCGGTGACCAAAACGATCCGGATTAGAGCCGAAATGGGGATAACGAGATCGGTTTTACAAAAAAACGAATTTAAAAAGTTGTTATACGGCATACGCTATTTGAAATGATGAAAAACGGATAAAATACGGGAAAACGTATAAGTTTAAAGGTAGATGTTTTGTTTTTCTGTTATGCCAGGGATTTTTTTAGGCTATAGTTACCTAAAAAGCTGTTAACAGTGTGTTGTTCTACTTTATACTACTGTTACTTTAAGGAATGTTTTTCCCCTTGCTTTCAATAGAATAAAAATCCCCCCTAAAATGGCAAACTACACTCCTGTGTGACCTAAATATTTGTTTTCCTCTTCATTATATATTCTTTGGCTGGTGCCACTTGTACTCAGGTGCAACTTATACTCCGCACAATACGGTAAACTAATTTTGTTTATTTTTAAGTTGCACTAGAATCGAAGACACGGGTGCCAAGATTGTGTTTTTGGATATTTATATAAAAAGAAAATTGCCTGTAAACTGGGGTTAGTAGAAATGAGAAAAAAATAGCAGTTGTCTGAAAATTAAGCTAATAATAATAAAAACACACTCATAATATAACTCAAAATTAATAGTTTACCAACATGCCATCATACAGAATACGAAATGAAAACCCGAAATCTGAGGTAAACGTCCAAGCCAACATGAACTAAATATATTTTGTCTTTGTTTATTTTATAAAAACAAATATGAGACAAAGCCCCAAAGCTCCTCAAACTTAAAGTAGCACTTTAACATCATTAAACCAACCAAATCATAAAAGAAAAACTATGTGAACAATAGAGCTTGTGTTGGTGCCCCGGAAAGTCTCTTTCTTTACGGATAGAGCTTGTTTAGTCTTTTAGACGTATTGTTTCTTTATGTGGCGCCGACCAGCCCAGAGAATGAATGGTCTCGCCGCACACCACAACAATGCAATGATGGATGAATGCGGCCATTGTAATTATAAGAAGACCAACAGGTAACGTAGCAAAGAGACAGCGAGTCGCAGGCTGCCCGGCTATGATAGCATACATCAACTCTACTCTTTTTTTTTCATTCTTTGCTTTTTAAAAGTTGCTGGGTTCGCATACCGGCATGTTTTTTTCATATTAAGCAATGGCCTAAATAGAATTTAATTCTTAGGATGTACAGTGGTACTTTGAGATACGAGCTTAATTTGTTCCGGGACTGAGCTCGTATGTCGATTTACTCGTAACTCAAACGAACGTTTCCCATAGAAATGAACTAAAAACAAATTAATTCGTTCCAACCCTCTGAAAAAAACACCCAAAACAGGATATTGGATTGGAAAAACAATTTTATTTGTTCTAATTAGCCATCTATTAACAAAGTAACAAATAATTAGTGGTTTAACAGTACTAAAATGCGTTAAATAGTACTCAAATTAGATGGATTTCGCGGGGAGAGAGAGGGACTGTTTGCACGGCAACGCGCTCGTAACATAACATAAACAAATTTAAATGAACTTGGATTACGATGCAAACACACTCAAAAATAAGTTTAATCTAACCTTACACTAAACTTAATTCTAATTTTGTTTGAAATTTTGATACCTATCTTCTCCCAGGTTGGCTCTATTGGCCCCGCCTCCATCCTGATTTTCAGATGCAACCTATCGAGGGTTGTTTGCTTTTATATTCCCTTCAAAACATTCCCAAAATGATGCACACCAATGTCCTCACAATAGGATAACGCACAACCACTTGCCAACGAGAAGTAGTATATACTCCTCTCGTATTAGCGATCGCTCCGCCATTTGCACTGACTAACGGGGAAAAAAACACTGAAAAATGCAAGGCTGCGCCCAGTGCTCGTAGAGACATTACACGAGGGAGTTGTGACGGGAAAGACAGTTGAAAATTCCGAATCAGAGGGCGTCTTATCCGAGAAAAATTCTAAAACACAACAATTTTAACGGTATGGCTTATACGCGGATGCGGCTAATATGCGAGAAAATACGTAAAAGTTATTTATACCTCAAATATAAATTGACAGGAAACTACAACAACTTTGGCATCCTAACTACTGACCCGTGCGACTTTGTTTCAGCCTGACAAGGTTATCGTTGCGACATAGAACAGTTAATCATCACAGTGAGGATATTAAGCTAATCACGCACCCACATAATAAATAGCTTGATAGCCTCACCTTGTGTATGGCCGCGTTTTTGAGTGTGTATTAGGCAACCAGAAACGGCAAGAGGAGCAGATGTGCAAAGGGGAACGGATTCCTCATGTATCATGTGTTAGCAGGTGAGCACACATGGTCGCCCCCACAATAACGCCATCCCATGGGGAATCGGTAAGGGGCCAGCCACCACAAGCCCCCCTGCCCTAAAAACCCGAGGCTCGGTGGGACTCGCATACGCACAAATAAATACAAGTACACATCGGAAGACAACAACCCCTGCGGCGCAACCTACATTGTGTGTCGTCCTGGCTCGGATCAATTCATCACCGCGTGGCGGAGGGCCCCTCGCTAGCAAAGAGATGGGGGGGGGGGGGGTGCATAAGGGGGGCCGGCCAGAGTTGAAAAGCACCGTTGGTCTTTTACACCTGGGGGAACAATGGTTTTTACAGAATGTTATGCATGCCATATTTCTACCTTCAAGAGTTTTTCCTGTTTATTTTTTCATTCATTTCTTTATGCCAGATCTGTTCTGATATTTATAAACAATTAATAAAGGACTAAGGGAACGAAAAGTGGAAGACATGCGTTATGTTAGGTCACTGAATACAGAAACAGATCTCCGTTTAATATTCTTTCACTCATTTCCCGATTCAGGGGTGCTGGAATTTATCCCAAGCAACTTTAGGCGGGGGATACCCTGACCCTGAATTTGTTCCCAGCCAATCGCAGGGCACAAGGAGACTGACAAGCAATCACGCTCACTCTCATACCCAAGGACAAGCATTAGAAAAGACAATACACATCCCGGCTACAGGGCCATAACAGCCAAGACAAACAGACTTAAGAAGGTCACTTTGTACCGACTTGTAGGAGATTCTATGTTGACTGCTACTTTTTCGTTGGGTTGACTGCTACTTTTTCATTGGGTTGACTGCTACTTTTTCGTTGGGTTGACTGCTACTTTTTCGTTGGGTTGACTGCTACTTTTTCGTTATGTTGACTGCAACTTTTTCGTTATGTTGACTGCAACTTTTTCGTTATGTTGACTGCTACTTTTTCGTTATGTTGACTGCTACTTTTTCGTTAAGTTGACTGCTACTTTTCCGATAAGTTGACTGCTACTTTTCCGTTGGGTTGACTGCTACTTTTCCGATAAGTTGACTGCTACTTTTCCGTTGGGTTGACTGCTACTTTTTCGTTGGGTTGACTTCTACTTTTTCATAATGTTGACTACTACTTTTTCATAATGTTGACTACTACTTTTTCATAATGTTGACTACTACTTTTTCATAATGTTGACTACTACTTTTTCATAATGTTGACTACTACTTTTTCATAATGTTGACTACTACTTTTTCGTTATGTTGACTACTACTTTTTCATAATGTTGACTACTACTTTTTCATAATGTTGACTACTACTTTTTCATAATGTTGACTACTACTTTTTCATAATGTTGACTACTACTTTTTCATTATGTTGACTACTACTTTTTCATAATGTTGACTACTACTTTTTCATTATGTTGACTACTACTTTTTCATAATGTTGACTACTACTTTTTTCATTCTGTTGGCTACTAATTTTTCATTATGTTACTACTAATTATTATGTTGACTAGTAATCTGTCGATTATCGCGTCTTCACTTAATGTGAATTCAGTACTTCGATTTATTTCCGGTATTTTTTTTTTTTTAAAGACTTTTTGAAAGTCCATAAAAATGCTGAAACTTTTAAGTGGAAGGCACTTTTGCTACTAGGACTCAGCAGTGACAAAAAGTTATAATAGCTATTATAATAGCTGCTATTTTTCGATTATCGCGGCCATGTCTGGTTTACATTAACCGTGATATTCGAGGGATTACTGTACTTATTTATTATTTTGCCTACTTATTTATTATTTTTCCTACTTATTATGTATTATTTATTGATTAGTTAATTATTATCTATTGATTTTGATTTACTCATATTTATTGATTATTTATCTATTTGTTGTTGTTATTTGTGCACTTCATGGTGAAAGCTTTGAATTGACAATAAAAGCATTCAATTCAATTCAATATTTTGTCCCATTTAGTTTGTAGCAGTCGCAAGCACAGACACAGGAAAAGACAATGTAGACCTAGATAAAAACTGGAACCACACACAGGAAGCCCACACAAGGTTGCGACATTCTACAGAATGAGGTTGAAAATATGCAAAATCACCAATCGTGGACACGATTGTCCCTGCTGTTCTAATACTTTTGGAGGGGAGTGTGTTATTTTTCCTTTGGTGGCAGACACAATATCTCTCCTCCTGCTCCCTCTGGATGTGACGAGGAGAAAGGAGAGCAGAAGAGATTTTAATTGCTCTCCTCTCATCCACATCTGCCCCAGCTCATTCATCAGTTCAGCTCAACCTATACAGAAAAGGGCCAGGGGGATCTTTTTTTCCGTCTATTTTAAGGACGGGGGGACTCTCTCATGGGACGGGGTACGCGGATGCGGAATAAAAGGTTGAGGTGGAGGTATTGCCGTGGCGGCTGTTTGAGCCGGGGGATCCTGGCGGGGGGATGAATGGCCTCAAAGCCTTGGGGAGTGTATGGTGTGGAGGGAAAAGGGGAAATTGGGACTGGCCGAATGAGAAGTGGGGCTAAAGACGGGAGAAATTGTGAATCACAAAAGGTAGGGAAGGACAAAAGCCAGAGTGGTGGACCGATGTAATGACAGGGGATTCGTCAAAGTGGGATGAAATAAACATGTGAGTGATTCATCTAAAAAGATGGGGAATATAAGTTCACTAACTTGCATACTCTTTGGCATGGATGAGATGAAAAGTTTTATTTTTTATTTTTGGGAGACTTTTATACAAAATGAAACCACAAGGCTGTCCAAAAAAAAAGGATATATTTTTGGAAGCTAGAACTTTTGGGAAGAAATTTCCAAAGTTGTGTTTGTTTCAATTTATTGCTGAACAAAATGTACAAATTTAGCACCATATCAATTTTTTGTTTAGAATTTTTGAATTTTTATGAGCATTAATTCCATGCCTTATATATTTTTTTCACCTTTAACATTGTTTTTTTATTAATATTTTTATCTAAAAAAAATACACTATAGGCGGTCCGGTGGAAGAGTGATTTGCGCATCAGCCTTGCATTTTTAGGGGCCGATGGTTCGATCCCAGGGCGGTCTTCACAATGGGGCATTTGCATGTTCTCCCTGGGCTTGAATGGATTTTCTCCGGGTACTCTGGTTTCCTCCCACATCCTAAAACATGTTAGGCTAATTCTACGCTAAATTATCCCAAGCTAGGAGTGATTAGTTGTTTGTCTCCTTGTGCCCTGTGATTGGCTGGCCACCAATTCAGGCTGTCGTTAGCTGGGATAAAATCCAGTATATTAAAACGAGTCATTCATCGAGAGATGTCCGACATGTGGTTATATCTCACGCAAATAAGAATTTCAGGGGTCAAATTTAACGCTCAGGTGAGGTCAAGTGGTTCCGTTGACTGTTCAAAGACATCAAGGCATGCATTATATATGATGTATAGTATAATAGAAGAAGTACATCTATTGTGTATATATACTGGAGGTGGAGATGAAAGACAGAAGAGGGAAAGAGAAAAGGCCTGAGAGTCCCAGAGGCGGAGTCTTGATGCTGAAAGACCTCCGAGGGACTCGCGGATGATTGTCTATGACCTCCTTCCTCCTTGAACACATTTCAATGACATAGCCTGGGTGGCTGTGATTCTGTTTTTAACCACTTCATTGTTTAAGTGCCCCCACATAACATATTTTCTAGCATATCAGCCGCATCCGCGTATAAGCCGTACCCTTAAAATTGCCTCAAAATCGTTGAATTTTACAATTTCTCTCGTATAAGACGCCCCCTGGTTCACAATTTTGACCTCCATATTCATGGTTTTAATAGGGAGTACAAATGTTGTTACTTTGAAGGGAAAATCTTCAGAAAAATCATGGCACGTGCTATTTCTGAGATACTGTATAAATTGAAAGTATCGTCTGCTGGATTTCCTAAAGGATGTTGCCTGCACGTAGACAAGTTATAGAAGTAGGTCACGTGAGCAGTACAACCAGGAATTGTGTCCATAGCGGTCTACTTTATAGCAAGTTTACGGGTGCAATGATAGCATGAGATACACATTACGCAGGTATCAAGTGTTAGAATTATTATGGAATATTCTATATGTGTTGTAAGCATTTTTAATAAGTAATAAGGCATTTTAATTACTTTTGTATAAGACTGGGACAAACTCGAGGTCACCCTGCTGGCTCCAGCTTGTTGACATAACACCTCACCCTCCAAGGACTGTTTACTGGGAGATCTACGAAGGACTCATAAATTGTTTTGTCTGGGACACCGGCAGTTTACCTTATAAAGAAATTATTATGCTTATACTGCAAATTCTTACGCAGGTGTTTTTCTTTCAATGGCAATTGTTTAAATCAGATTACCTTTGAATGTTTTGGTTATGTGCCGCTAAATGTACCGAAGAGTATGCAGCTCGTCAGAATGCACTGGGGGCTAAGACGACGTCACAGCGCATTTTCCTTGCAAGTTGTAGGCAGAGTTTGTTGAAAGATGTTTTTCCTTTTTTAATTAAATATTACTAATAATGATTTAAAAGGTTTGAATCATTATTCCAACATCAAGGCTGATATTTTAATCGACCGCAAGACCTTTGATCAGCCTTAACAACTATTGGGATGTGCCGACATAGTAAACGAGCACATCTATCAAGGCTACCCGTGTCTGACCAGTCAGAGCACGTTAATAACTGCAGTTGGGCTGGCGATTCACTTGGCAATCGCAAGTGAGTTTTTTCACCTTTTATGCAATATACTTTTTATAAATGGAATTTCATTCATAGACGTCAAAATTAATTTTGTTTAGCGTTTTATCTATTTAACTTTTCTCTTATTTTATAAATTAATGACCATATTGGCCGGATTGTCTTGCATTATGGCGTCATGGCGTTATGCCGTCATGACGCCATGACATCATGGAGTCATGCCGTCATGGCGTTATGGCGTCATGGCGTCATGGCGTTATGGTGTTATGTCTTTGTCACCTTGCAGTCTCGTGCATGGTCTTTTTATGCGCATATGAGCCGTACCCTCGACGTCATGGCGTCACGGCGTCATGGCATCACGGCATCATAGCGTCACGGCGTCATGGCGTTATGGCGTCATGGCGTCATGGTGTTATGTCTTTGTCACCTTGCAGTCTCGTGCATGTCGTCTTTTTATGCGCATATAAGCCGTACCCTCGACGTCATGGCATCACGGCGTCATGGCATCATAGCGTCACGGCGTCATGGCGTTATGGTGTTATGTCTTTGTCACCTTGCAGTCACGTGCATGTCATCTTTTTATGCGCATATAAGCCGTACCCTCGATTCAGTCATCATTTTTTTCTGACAAATGCGGCTTACATGCGAGTAAAAATGGTATGTTTATATTAAGAAAATTTCAAGTGAAAAATCAAAATGAACCGGATGTAAATAGATACATAAACAAAAAAATCCTTATTGAGATTCTGTTCATGGTCACATTTAGCACGTGGAATCAAGTGATTGGAACCAGAGGCTGTTGCCTTGGCAACCCTGTTGTTGAGGAAGAAAAGTCCTGCAAGACATACACAATCAAGACTGGAAATTCACTACAAGTAGAATTTCTGGGCTGCTTGAAATTCAGTGACAGCATTTATGCTGAAAAAAATGGCTGGTGGAGTCCATGTATTAACCATTGAAATAAGAAAAATATTTGGGGTAGCTAGCTTAGTAAAACCCAACACCTGTAATGAGTTTCATGCAAAAGAGAGTTTTTAAGACCCCTGCCATCAGAATGACTTCAAATGTTAAGTGGATTATTGCGAAAGATTTTATCACGTAGATTCAAGCGACATTAATGCAAGCTCGGTATTGAAGTTTTCTGACGAAAGTAAATGTTTAGCGTTACAGAAGACAGGTACAATAACTTACACTTTATTCAGGCATCATGACAGGTACATCTGAATAAAGCAAAGTTCAAAACGATATCAAAGAGAGGAAATCAAAACTGAACTAATGCTGTTTGATGAAACAGAAGTGCCACCTGACATTGCGCTTTAAAAAGTCATTTTTCTTTTCTTTGAATAGTTTTGGGAAATAGAATCTACAAGCAGTTTAAACAGTTTTTTCCATCATCCATTATAATGTTGTTTACAGTGGTACCTCGACATACGATCTTAATCCGTTCCGGGACTGAGATCGTATGTCGAGCTTTTCGTAACTTGAGCGGACGTTTCCCATTGAAATGAACTAAAAACAAATTAATTTGTTCCAACCCTCTGAAAAAACCATCAAAAACAGGATATTGGATTGGAAACAATGTTTTATTTCTTCTAATTCGCCATCTATTAACAAAGTAACACATAACTAGTGGATTAATAGTAATAAAACGTGAAAAAAAAACAATAGATAAGTTCTATTTATTACTAAATTGCTTTGAATTCATCATTGGAATTTTTTTACATGTTTATGTGTTAACCTTAGCTTTCTCCATACACCATTAAAATATTTTAGCATGTTTGTCATTCATTTTAATACATGATTATTATTTTCTTATCATTTTTTTCTGTATTTCTCAGATCTTTCACACAAAATTGGGAAACTGATTATTTTTAAAGGGTTTAGATGCTCTTTTTTTAGAGCATCGAAACAAATTCAATAATTTACATATAAAATACTGCTTTACTTACAGAAAACCCAAGTTACAAAACAACTTCTAAAACCACTTATTTTTGTAAGTAGATATTTTTTTTCTTTAAAAGGGCCTAAAATTGCAAGGAAGCAGCTCAATGGAGCATTTTCATCGTAAACAAGGGCTAGACTCAACCCATCAAGTAGCATATCTTATCTTTTAGGTTGCTGGTTACTTCTCTCACATGGTTGAATAATTGTGTGCTAAAGCCAAGATGAATAAGAAACTTTACTTCTTGCCTTTTACAGGCATGCATCACAATGGAGGGCAAGTGTTTTTGCCCAAGGACACATCGTCAAGGTGCACAAGCAGGAGCCAAATGGACCCCTACGCATACCCACGGTTAAAAAAGATGACCCACTCAACCGCATGCCTCATCATTGCCCGCGAGAAGTAACATCCTGCACTCAAATGGGAGGAAAGAAATTGTGAAAATGTTGCGGTCAGAGAGCCAAGAATGAGTGATGGTAAATGCTGAAAAAGTGGTAAGATTACAGAATTATAAAAAAAATGTAATTTATATCCAAGTACAGTGGTGCCTCGACCTACGATCAGCTCGTGGTACGACGAAAATTTAGATCGAATAATTCGCCCGCGATACGATCAAAATTTCGAGATGCGACCAAGCCAGGCGGCCATGACATGAGAGGCTGTTTATCATTGTAGCGCACTGTCTTTTTTGCTGCATCTCTTTCGTCTAAACAGATATCTACGAGCACTGAACGATTTATTCAGACGAGTTTCGACCAGGAAACGCACAACAAAAGAGGGCTTTCTGGGTAATGAAGTATACTCGTGCACACAACATTGCCCAATTTTTGTTATATTAAACACATTTTATTACTATTAAACCACTAGTTATGTGTTACTTTGTTAATAGATGATGAATTAGAAGAAATAAAACATTTTTTTCCAATCCAATATCCTGTTTTTGGTGTTTTTTCAGAGGGTTGGAACCGATTAATTTGTTTTTAGTTCATTTCAATGGGAAACGTCCGCTCGAATTACGAAAAGCTCGACATACGATCTCAGTCCCGGAACGGATTAAGATCGTATGTCGAGGTACCACTGTAAAATACATAGTACAGTAATCCCCCGAATATCCCGGCTTCAACTATCACGGTTTTGCTACATCGCGTTTTTTTCTGGGGGAAATTTTTTAAAATTATTATTTTATTTTTTAAAGGTCATACAAATGTGAAAATCCATGCTGAAATTCGCAAGAGGAAGCCACCCCCTGTTCTCGGCTTGCTACTAGAACTCAGGACTGAAGTAAAAAAATAAAAAATCAAAGTTCATAAAAATGTGAAATTTTCTAGTTGACGCCCAGTGCTCGTAGATATCTCATTTTCCGAACCGCTTTAGCCTCACTAGGGGGTGCTGGAGCCTATCCCAGCTAACTTCGGGCCAGAGGCGGTGGGACACCCTGAATCAGTGACCAGCCAATGGCAGGGCACAATGAGACAAACAACCAATCACTCGTAGCTAGGGGCGATTTAGAGTATCCAATCAGCCTACCATGCATGTCTTTGGAATGTGGGAGGAAACCAGCGTACCCGGAGAAACCCACGCAGGCCCGGGGAGAACATGCAAAACCCACACAGGTGGACCGACCTGAATTTGAACCCAGGTCCCCCACTGTGAGGCGGACGCACGAACCGTGATAAAACATAAAAAACTGAAATTGCTTAAATTCAATAAAACGTTGAATTTAAGTATTGCATTTTTAGGGTTTACCTGAAAAGCAAAACAAAATACACGGAAATGTTATTGTTGCTTAATCAGTCACTATATATTGACACATATGTACACCTAAAATATCATGCAGTCGTCTGTGGATCTGGCAACCCACCCGCACATGACGCATGAACCATACCGCAACGCTACTTTTAACCACAAAGGAGACTCGATTAGTGATTTGCATGTTGAAATGACAAAGTCTATGGGCAGACACTTGAGCACGACTTGGACAATTTAGACATTTGTGTTCGGTTTAGCATAACAATGGGAGAATAAAATCGTCCTATTAGGCTTTCATAGTCGAATAACTCGAGCTTCAGAGAGGTTAGATTGCTTGCCTGTTTAACTATGGAGCTGATATTCCTTGTTGCACACAGTATTTTCTAAAAAAAATGTTAAAAAGTTGTAGAGTTAGTTGAACAGTTTATATGAAAACACATTTGCCTTTTTTAAGTCATATGTATTGTAATAATTATTAGTATGTGTGATAGGTTTATTATCAATACACTTTAATCAAAACAGGGAGACATCATGTGTATGTGTATACTGTATTTGAAAAGGTCTAAAATGTATTTTCCTGTGTCTGTATTCTCACCCTCTTGCTACTGTGACAATTGCATTTCCTGAATACGGGATGAATAAAGTTATCCAATCCAATAATTGGTCAATTAGCTAAATTTAACTCTCTACGGGACTGGTAGGTAGCGTGTTAGATTAGATTACATTAACCTTTATTCATCAGTAGTATGGTTATTTTATTAAAAAAATTAAAAACATCATTATGGATGTCCTTACATTTAAAGGGAATGGAACAAATACGCTGATTAGAATCCCATTGAATCAATAGCGATGAGCCCTACAATGCTACTGTCTCTTTAAAATGTGCCTGTTTATAGCATTATTAGCAACACAGACTTATTTTACTTAATAAAAGTTAGTTTGCTCAGATCGGTCACTCAAAAATGAACTTTCTTAGAGATTTGTTCCTATTTTTCGGACATCTAATTCAGCAATATAAATATTTCTTTCCCCCTACTCCATGTCGAAATACTTTACTACGCCTGGACACAGTTTAGAAGTCATTAAGTCAGCTGAAAGTATTGATTATGTTTCCGGGGTGCCGGAGTTTCATATGTTACTCTGAGCTATTTTGCGCACAGTAATTTACTTTTTAGTTTACATGTAGCCTGAATGCAAGTGACCTTGTCTTCCCACAATATCAGTGGGCGGATGAACCTATGATCATGTTTGCAGGGGCGCCGTGACCTCGTTCTCGTCTCCATTCAAATCATGTCAGAACTGCGAAAGTCTCCAGGCAATTGGTGCCACCAAACCTCGTGAAATATGATGTGGAATAAAAGCAGTCAAGCAGGGGAAAAAAAGTTACGACTCAGAAGAAGTCGATGTAGCGGATGTTGACTTTTGTTGACCGTTTACTTTTACCGACTGAACAAACTACGCTTAAAAGTATCGGTAGCCAAAGAGTGCATTTTCCCTGCAATTAATTTCAAATGAGAAATGTTCAAAAGAACTTCTAGATATGAGGGTGGAAGAGTTTTTGACCTGTAGTTGAAAATGTGTCACGCGTTTCAAGCTAAGGCTAATAGAAAAAGTCTCGGTGAGTAGAGATGTAAGAAACCGTTTAAAAGTTTGATTTTTATTTTATTTTTTTTACCTTGGAGAGCAGATAAAAACCCCAAACTGAAATATTGTCTGTCATCGGATGATTGATTGAGGGACATCTATAAATTTGATCTGCAACGTGCTAATGTGAGTTTTTGGTTGTTATTGTTTTTAACATAGCACCATTGTTTTTTGCACGGCAATGCGCTCGTAATATAACATAAACAAATTTAAATGAACTTGGATTACGATGAAGACACACTCAAAAATAAGTTTAATCTAACTTTACACTAAATTTAATTCTAATTTTGATTTAAATTTTGATAGGTTTATTATTAATACACTTTAATCAAAACAGGGAGACATCATTAACATACTCTGGCTACAACTTGCAAGGAAAATCACTCCCGACTCGCCTTCGTCCAAGATGATTCTAAAGAAACGGCATCTTCCTCTGTCAATTTAGTCGGCGCATAATCAAAACATTTAAGGTAATCTGATTCAAACAATTGCATAAGCTAACCGAATAACACCATTAAGGTCAAAAAACAACTGCCAAGTCAATCTCATATTAGATCGGAACCAAAAACACCTGCGTAAGAATTTGCACAAATAAGCATAATAATTTCATTATAAGGTAAACAGAGCGACAGTATTTTTAAACAATAATGCGAGTATTTTCGGAAGTTGATTCGATTATCACCATCTGCCGGAATCCAAGTCAAAGCAATTTAAGAGTCCCTCGTAGATCTTCATTGCCAACTCAGATCAGTTTCGCCATGGAACATGGTGTCCTGTTCGGTCAATAGTCCTGAAAACAATTAACTGGCCTCGAAAGCAGCTGTGGGGGGAAAGTGTCCACGAGCTTACTCGGTCCCAACATAAAGTATAGCACAAATTAAATTATAACTTCATTACCTATTAAATGCTTAATGAACATATAGCAACATCCCAGAATAAACCCAACTAATTTTGATACCTTTCTTGGCTATATTTGCCACGCCTCCACCCTGACTTGCAGATGCAACCTATCGAGGGTTGTTTGCTTTTGTCTTCCCATCAAAATAATACCAAAATGATGCACACAAATGTCCTGACCTTAGAATAACGCACGACCACTTGCCAACGAGAAGTAGTATATACTCCTCTCGTCCGCCCAGTGCTCGTGGAGACATTACACGAGGGAGTTGCGACGGGAAAGATGGTGGCCATGATGGTCTTATGAGCAGCCTTTCGTGTCCGCTGTCTGCTCGTATATCAAAATTTGTCTCGTATCTCAAGATAAATATTTACCCAAAATTTTACTCGTATCTCAAATTGCTCGTATGTCAGGGCACTCGTATGTTGAGGTACCACTGTATTTTAAAAGAAAGGACAATTACCCTTAAATCATTCATTTTTGTGTTCCACTGAAACTTCAGAAGATGCTTTGAGGCTTTCTTCAAGATGGCCTTGTTCCTCCCTGAGCAGATTGTATTGGCTAATTCTCCAGAATGGGGATCAGACAGAAGGGATACATGTCAAACAACGATAATCCATCTCTATTTGCTTCCGCCGATTCCATCCTGCTTATTGTGTGTTCATCTTGGCGGAGGCCATACTGGAATAAGCCTTGGTTTGTTGTCACTTCTGCCATTTCTCTCCATACTTTGCCCAACTCGGGTTGTTTTCTGACCAGATATCATCACTGACGATTAAAAAAAGGATTGCGTTGAATTTCAAGTGTAGCAATGTATTGAAATCCATCTGATTTCTGCTTCATTCATTCATTCATTTTCTGAACCGCATATGTTTCCAAATTTCGCGGAGGGTGCTGGAGCTTATCCCAGCTAACTTCAGGCACCAGGCGCGTGACCGGATGATTGGCCTAAAGACGTTTCGCCGACGGACGTTTGACAGACGGACAGGTCGTCGAATGGACGTTCCGCCGAACGTTCATTCGGCCGAACGGCCGTTCGGCCGAATGAACGTTCGGCGGAACGTCCATTCGACGACCTGTCCGTCTGTCAAACGTCCGTCGGCGAAACGTCTTTAGGCCAATCATCCGAGTACCCACCAGGCGGGGATACCCTGAATCGGTGGCCAGCCAATCAAAGGGCACAACGAAACAAACAACCAATCATAGCTTGAGTTAATTTAGAGTGCAAAAAGGAAGTCACGTGAGCAGTACAACCAGGAAGTGTGTCCGTAGCGGTCTAGTTTGTCATCCCTAGGTAAGATGGCGGCACCCTGAGCGAGCAATGGCAGGCACAAGTAAGTGAGTTTTTCACGTTTTATACAAGATGTTTTTTTTCTTGAAATTCATTCATAGACATCAAAATTAATTTGGTTAAGCGTTTTATCTGTTTATATTTTCTCTATTTTGAAATAAATGACCGTATCAGCCACATTGTCTTGCATTATGACATTCCATCGTTGTCACCTTGCAGTTTCGTGCATGTCAAGTCTAATTAGTGCACATATAAGCCGTACCCTTGATTCAGTCATCTTTTGTTTTAGTTACAAATACGGCTTATATGCGAGAAAATACGGTATTCTAAAATCTGGCAACCTGTGCATCTATCTATTGATCCATCGATTTACACAATCTACCGTTCTCCCATCTTAATACAACTGTCCTTTCGAAAATGACCTAAAAATGAATAACATTTTGGGGTCATTTCTTAAAACTTTAATTTCATATCTGCTTAAAACTTGGATGCCCTCCCATTGGGGAATGGCGGCCCAGTTTCATGCCGATTCTAGCTTCCAGGCATGAGCCCATCAACCAAGAGTAATTGGCAGGTGTGCACATGTCACGAGTGCAACGACAATTTTGCGCTTATTTACAATATGTGAATGAATTAAGAATATATTGTAAGCCCCAACGTACATACTACATTAATAGATGCATTGCTCCCTTTCAGAAAAGCACAACTTGACTGAAAAAGTATTCCAGCCAACATGCTTGTGAAGTGTAATTACACATTTGCATTTGTTTGTATCGGTTAGCCGTGATGGCAGGTACAGCACTTGCCTGCCATTGTCATCACGGAACCTCTCAGCCGCCTCCCATTTCTCGTACCAGACTGAAAATTGACTCGACTCCAGTCGAGTCCCTTTGAGAGTACACTCCACGGGAGGTATATTTCAACGCAACACATGAATAATAGCACCACTTTGTACACTACAGAGGGAAATATTTTTCTCACCCCTTGTGGGCTCTCCAGATACGTTGGCTTGGGGACAACATTTCTTTGAGGTAACCGCACTGCTTGACATTTCCGTACGTACGCCTCAAAGTGGTTAGCGCTTCGGCCTCAACGTTCTGGAGTCGAAGGTTCGATCGCAGGTTGGTCGTCAACAACTACTTCAACCAAGAAATTTCCCAAATACGATAAGAAATAAAGTTCTAACCTAACTGTGTGGAGTTTGCATGTTCTCCCTGGGCTTGCGTGGTTTTACTCCGGGTACTCCGGTTTCTTTGCACATCCCCAAAACATACATGCTAGGCTAATTGTATGCTAAATTTAACCTAGGTATGAGCGAGCATGAATGGTTGTCTGTTTCCTTGTGCCCTGACATTGGCTGGTTGGCTTTTATTTTTTTGTTATGTACATGTTCTCTCTGGGCTTGCGTGGGTTTACTCCGGGTACTCCGGTTTCTTTGCACATCCCAAAACACATGCTAGGCTAATCGTATGCTAAATTTAACCTAGGTGCGAGCATGAATAGTTGCCTGTTTCTTTGTGCCCTGACATTAGCTTTTATTTTATTTTTTGTTATGTACATGTCCTCCCTGGGCTTGCGTGGGTTTATTTCGGCCACTCCGGTTTCTTCGCACATCCCCAAAACACACATGCTATGCTACAATATGCTAAATTTAACCTAGGTATGAGTGAGCATGAATAGTTGTCTGTTTCCTTGTGCCCTGACATTGGCTGGTAAGCTTTTATTTTATTTTTTGTTATGTACATGTTCACCCTGGGCTTGCGTGGGTTTTTTCTGTGCACTGTGTTTTCCTCCCACATCCCAAAAAACTAACTGGGGTATTCAAATAGGGCGCACTTAAAACTCTAAAATTTTGGACGTGGTGCCCAATCAGTGTCCCGGTATGACACGGACAGCTTAACTGTCTGGGTACATTGCTTGCTGACACACTATATTTATATAGTGAAATGCTGGATGGGTTCGCAAATCCTGTTTAAAGCATGATTATCAATTTTTCGTCTGCTACCAGTGACCTAGACGACCCGGATTAGAGCCGAAATGGGTAAATGAGATCAGTTTTACAAAAAAACGTACTTTAAAAAATCCCGTACAAAAGTTGTTATACTGCGTACACAATTTGAAATGATCAAAAAATGTATTAAATATGGTCAAAATGTATAAGTTGACATGTATGTTAAAACTACATTAGGAGACACCAAATATAATTTAAATTTAAATATAACTTCCTGTGTGTGGCTCCAGTTTCTTACCTAGGTCTACAATGTCTTGTGTGTCTTGTGTCTGTCTTGCTCATGCAACCAAAAAAAATCCCGAATACGGGATGAAATAAAGTTCTAACCTAACAATTAATATACCGTATTTTCACGACTATCAGGCGCACTTGAAAGTCTTAAATTTTCTCCAAAATAGACAGGGCGCCTTATAATCCAGTGTGCTTTATATATGGAAAAAAAATTAAAATGTGTCATTCATTGAGGGTGCGCCTTATAATGCAGTGCGCCTTATAGTCGTGAAAATATGGTATGCTTACAATCTGAAGCAAACACAAAAATCAGCTCAAAACTGAAACTTCAACAAATTGAGCATATTTACGTATAACATTACAAGTGATCAGTAGAAAAATCCATCTTCTTTTTGACAAGTGATAAGACAGCAAACTTTGCATGTTGCTTTTAACTTTAGCGCCTCGTCTGCATTTTCCAAGTGATCCTTCCCGTTTTGATTTTAAAGTACGAATCCAACACAAAAGACATCACACGCAATGTCAAAAATGACATATTGCACCAGAACTGACAGAAAATGCCGGCTTCCCATCACCATGGCTATGCTGCATGATTACAGCTATCACAAGCTCTGACAGTTCGGGCGATCTCCTCTTTGCTACGACATGCCATCCTAATATACTAGATTTTAATGAAATGCCTCCTACGGCATCAGGAGGAACGACTCGAGCTGTCAAACATCTTGCATAGATAATGTCAACGTGAATTAACGGCCACATTTGCCCCACCCCCACCGGCATGAAAAACAACTTCAAGTTCATGCTGATGAATCTCGACATGTCCATAACATGCACTTTAAGTGGCTAAAGTTTGCCTCTGAACCTGAGACTTTTAAAAAATTCCACAGCAAAGGGTTAGCGTCGGTGACGGTCAGCTAACCCCGAGGCCAATCTTGGGGTTAGCGTGAGGACCCCTGCTACTGACAGGGTATCAATACAAAGCAATTTACAAGACCCCGATGAAGAATCGACCCCCAGCTAAGAAGCAATTTCTCTGCTCTGCTGGTCAACAAACCTGCTGACGACCAAATCAGAACACAGAAGTAAACAGAGACGGAGAGATTAGAGGACAGAAGAGAACGGTTTTGGTCTCTGGATCTTGTGTAACACCAGGGCATGTCCCCCCTGTTTGCTCCCTTAAAGAATAGACACATTCAAATACTGGTGTAATACGCATTGCATTGAAAGATCCACTAACTCCAGAGGACTTTTTTTACGGAAAACTTGCCCCGGAGTTTAAAGTAGAAAGACGGGAAAGAGCGCCCTCTGGAACGTTTCTGTTGTAACACCAGGACATGTCCCCGTATAGCCTCCTGAAGAATGGACAAATTCAAATACTGGAATACGCATTGCACGGAAAGATCCACTACCGGAAATTTTGCACCGGTCAGTGAAGTTTAGAACACGGGTGTCAAAGTGGCGGCCCGGGGGCCAAATCTGGCCCTGCGCATCATTTTGTGCGGCCCGGGAAAGTAAATTATGAGTGCAGACTTTCTGTTTTAGGATCAAATTCAAATGAAGATTATTGATGTATATTATATTTCCTGATTTTCCCTTTTATAAATCAATAATTGCAATTTTTTAATCCATTTTTTTCCTCTGGTGTTTTTATGTCAAAAAAGATTTTGTATAATCTAAAAATCAATATATAAAATATTGCCAATTTAATATTTAACATAATAATAAATATATTTTGTTTCCTTTGGAAATGAAAAACAAAAAGACGTTTTCCCTAACTAAGAAAAAAAAGCTCAAATAAATATTGTTTTAGATCTAAAAAAAACGGAATATTAAGGACTTTTGGTCCATTTCTTTTTATCCGATTAAAAAAAAAAAATCTAAATATTATATCTAAAATGGTCCGGCCAAGTATAGAGTCCTCTTGTATTAGCCATCGCTCCGCCATTCGGATTGACTAATGAGGAAAAAAAAAACACTGAAAAAATGCAAGGCTCCGCCCAGTGCTCGCAGAGACATTACAAAGAGGGAGTTGCGGGGAGAGAGACAGTGGCCATGATGTTCTTATGAGCAGCATCTTGCGTCCGCTGTCTGCTCGTATATCAAAATTAGTCTCATATCTCAAGATAAATATTTGCCCGAAATTTTACTCGTATCTCAAATTGCTCCTATGTCGGGGCACTCGTATGTCGAGGTACCACTGTACCTATACATTGAGTAAAACTAGTGCTGTAACTTTTCTTCAACACCTCGCGCACAGTACAAACTATAATGCAATTGGGCAGGCCGGCAGATGCCTCCCTCCTTAATTAATTCCCATTATCCTCCAGGACATGATTGCAGGAAAAGAGGGATGCGATGCAGGCTGCCCTCTTCAAAAAAAAAAAAGAAATCCAAATGAGCTTAATCGACCGCTCTCCACAATCTCATTTAAGCTTTTCCTTGGCCACGAATTACACAATTGCAAAAACCTGCTTGAGTCTGACCGCCGTCTCCTAAATCACAGCAAATCACTATAATCCCTGTACATTAGAGGACCTTGCAAATACATCCCATCCTCCTGCCTGATCCTGAATAAACACGCCTTTTCATTATACAGTGATACCTCGACATACAAGTGCCCCGACATACGAGAAATTTGAGATACGAGTAAAATTTCGGGCAAATATTTATCTTGAGATATGGGACAAATTTCGATATACGAGCAGACAGCGGACGCCAGAGGCTGCTCATAAAAACATCATGGCTACTGTCTTTCCCGTCGCAACTCCCTCGTGTAATGTCTCTACGAGCACTGGGCGGAGCCTTGCATTTTTTCAGTGTTTTTTTTTCCGTTGGTCAGTGCGAATGGCGGAGCGATCGCTAATACGAGAGGAGTCTATACTACTTTTCGTTAGCAAGTGGTTGTGCGTTAACCTATCGCGGGGACATTTGTGTGCATCATTTTGGGAATATTTTGAAGGGAAGACAAAAGCAAACAACCCTCGATAGGTTGCATCTGAAAGTCAGGGTGGAGGCGGGGCAAATAGAGCCAACCCGGGAGAAGAAAGGTATCAAAATGTAAAACTAAATTTGAATTAAGTTTAGTGTAAGGTTAGATTCAAGTTTTTGAGTGTGTCTGCATCGTAATCCAAGTTCATTTAAATTTGTTTAAGTTATATTACGAGCGCGTTCCTGTGCAAAAATTCCCCCCACTAGCCCCCTCTCTCTCCCCTCCGCGAAATCTGTCTAATTTTAGTATATTATTAAACACATTTTAGTACTATTAAACCACTAGTTATTTGTTACTTTGTTCATAGATGGCGAATTAGAACAAATAAAACATTTTTTTCCAATCCAATATCCTGTTTTGGGTGTTTTTTCAGAGGGTTGGAACAAATTAATTTGTTTCAAGTTCATTCCTATGGGAAACGTTCGTTTGAGTTACGAGTAAATCGACATACGAGCTCAGTCCCGGAACGAATTATGCTCGTATCTCGAGGTACCACTGTATAAATATAGCGCGTCAGCAAGCAATGTACCCAGAGTAAAGTTATCAGCGTCACAAAGCAACATAACACATTTTAAGTGTGCCCTATGTGAGTAAATATGTGCCCCGTTGCATGTGTACGCTTTTTAATCACTTAATAATAATATAAATATAGCGTGTAAGAAAGTCGTCCACTTTGAAGAAAATTCTAGACTTTTACGTGAGTAATGCCGCTTTGCATTTATACTTTATTTTCGCTTAATACTGGGAATTACAATCATTAATAAGGGGAGCAATTGGCCAAGGTTGACAGTTATGTTAACATATTTTTTCATGCAACGCTGTATTTGTCCAAGATATTCCGGAATAAAAAGCGAAGTGAGGCTAAACTGTCATCATCCCAGCGGCCTCGCTTTACCTTTAGCGGGTGTACGGAGTTTCACACCAATCTTCACATTGCTCCATTCACCCGCCTTATCTGCGACGCCTCCTCCCAGGGTTGTCCCAGACAAAGCTATCTTAGCCCATACTTCAATTTTCTGCTCGGCTATTCACCTGCTGAAGCGCTACAGCTCCGACATAAGCCGGCATAGCCTCGTCCGCACTTGCTGTGGTTGTTCTCTTCTGACATTTATGAAATAGAGATGAATGAAGGACCATGAGTGGTGGAAACATACAATAAGAATGAAGAAAATGTTGAAAAGCTCTGTTAAAAGTGCCTACAAATGATGTGGCAGCATTTGCTCAAGTGTTTTGAAGGTAAAGTAAAGAAAAGACAGGGTGCAAATGGTCAAGGTATTTATTTCCTTGATGCTTTTGAAAGTGGAATGTTTGCATCATGTTTTCAAAAATAAAGTTTTTTTTAAAAACTTCAACTAAAAAGTGTAGATTTGCGAATTTGTACATTAAAAGATGGATCTGTACTGAGGAGGCATGGTCTAAAGTGGGAGTGGGTGTGGCTTACCTAACTGGGTGGGACATACCTCAGCATTTTTAATTCATGTGACATTGAAATGGATCGATTAAAAATTGCTCTATGTGGTATTATTTGAAACCTTGGACGGAAAGGATTCCTTGGAATTCAAATAAAGGCCTTCATAACAAATTGAACTACAGTGGTACCTCGAGATATGAGCTTAATGCGTTCCGGGACTGAGCTCGTATGTCGATTTTCTCGTAACTCAAATGAACGTTTCCCATAGAAATGAACTAAAAACAAATTAATTCGTTTTAACCCTCTGAAAAAACACCAAAAACAGGATTTTGGATAGGAAAAATATTTTTATTTGTTTTAGTTCGCTATCTATTAAGAAAGTAACAAATAACCAGTGGTTTAATAGGACTAAAATGTGTTTATTATACATATTATTAAAATATTATTAAAATTAGATGGATTTTGCGGAGGGGAGAGAGACGGACAGAGAGAGAGGGGGGACTCTTTGCACGGCAATGTGCTTGTAACATAACATAAACAAATTTAAATGAACTTGGATTACGATGCAGACCGACTCAAAAATAGGTTTAATTTAACTTTACACTAAACTCAATTCAAATTTTATTTTAAATTTTGATATCTTTCTTCTCCTGGGTTGGCTCTATTTGCCCCGCCTCCACCCTGACTTTCAGATGCAACCTATCGAGGGTTGTTTGCTTTTGTCTTCCCTTCAAAATATTCCCAAAATGATGCACACCAATGTCCTCACAATAGGATAACGCACAACCACTTGCCAACGAGAAGTAGTATATACTCCTCTCGTATTAGCGATCGCTCCGCCATTCGCACTGACTAACGGGAAAAAAAAACACTGAAAAAATGCAAGGCTCCGCCCAGTGCTCGTAGAGACATTACAAAGAGGGAGTTGTGACCAGAAAGACAGTGGCCATGATGTTATTATGAGCTGTATGCTCGTATATCAAAATTTGTCGCGTATCTCAAGATAAATATCTGCTCAAAATTTTACTCGTATCTCGAATTGCATGTATGTCGGGGCACTCGTATGTCGAGGTACCACTGTATACAGAAGTTTTTAAAAACCTCTGTATATGAACAAAACTGTCATTGCTAAACATTATCAATTCAGAACTGCATTGAAGTTTGCTGGCGAAACACAGTCATATCATTATCATACCACAGCCTCAAAAAATATTCACTGCGTTGGATTATGTTTGTGTTTTGAGTGTAGGTGTCTTTAATAACAACATAACAATTTCTCTACCCCGCATCATCTGCCTTCTGCTACACCCATGCCTACATCTCGGAATTCTCTTCCTCCTTCTTTTCCTGCCCTTTCTTCCATTTCCTATTTCTTTCACATCTACCTTCTTTACATTCTTTCACTTTCCAATTCCATCTCACCCACATTCCCAAAGCTCCTTATTAAAGCAAACTCAGGTGGCTGCAAAAAGGTTGAGATAAATGAGATGTCATTGCAACACGTGCCCTATTGCATCCTCAAAGACCGGCGCCTCAAGCTACCACCCGAGTGGCTTTTTCGGGTCAAACTACGGCTGGCATTACGCTGAATGATAATCGGGATATTTAACGACCCTCCCGAGAATCGTAATGTCTGCGAAAGATCGGATTTGAATTAGCAAAAAGTTGTGAGTTGAACAACCGATAGCTAGCATCTTTCTGGGTCAGCTACCGAGAAAGGCCGCTGCTTTTGGGTTTATGCTAACAGGTGTACAAGTGGAATTACTTAAGAAAGTACATCTGACCATATTCCTTAAAACTACCGTATTTTCTCGCATATAAGCCGTATTTGTCGCTGAAAAAAATGATGACAGAATCGAGGGTACGGCTTATATGCGCACAAATTAGACTTGACATGCACGAAACTGCCAGGTGACAAAGACGAAACGCCATAACGCAAGACAATGCGGCTGATACGGTCATTTATTTCAAAATAGAAAAAAAGATGAACAGATAAAACGCTTAACAAAATTTATTTTGACATCTATGTATGAAATTCAAGAAAAAAATAAACCGAAACTGCAAGGTGACAAAGACGAAACGCCATAACGCAAGACAATGCGATAAGGTCATTTATTTCAAAACACAGAAAATATAAACAGATAAAATGCTAAACAACATCTATTTTGATGTCTATGAATGTAATTCAAGAAAAAAATTAACCGTATCTTGCATAAAACGTGAAAAAACTCACTTGTGCCTGGCATTGCTCCCTCAGGGCGCCGCCATTTTACCGTAGTTAAACGTGCTCAGACTGGCTAGATGCGAGTAGCCTTGATTCCTGTGTTGCAAGTGTTTACCATGTCTACACATCCCAATAGTTGTTAAGGCTGATCGAAGGTCTTGCGGTCGATCATTAAAATATCAGCCTTGATACCTGCGTAATGTGTATCTCATGCTATTATTGCACCCTGACACTTGCTACAAAGTAGACCGCTACGGACACCCTTCTTGGTTGTTCCTGGTTGCGTTAGGAATGTGCAACCCAGCAGACAATCCTTTCGATTATTTAGAAATACCAAGCGATGATTTTTAAGATTTTCCCCTCAGCTGCTGCTCAGACGACAATCGGTCTATATTTTGATCGTTCCCTGAAATTTATAGTTAATCTGAGGGGGTGAGGAAGATCGGAGCCGTAACAGATCAAGAATAAAGCTTTTTTTTTTTTTCTGAACCAATCGTGGCTTTGGTGACTCACAGCAGGGATGAATCCTCACACCAGGTTCATCTCATGTCTCTAATTACAATTTCCTAGATCTTCGCTCCTCTGTTGACACGCTAGCTAGCCCCTACCACCAGAAAATCCGCCAAGGACTGGAGTAGGCGGAGGTTTTTAAGTAAAGAAATGACGTGATTTAATGAAGACAGAATCGATAGATGACCTCACGTCATCCAGAAACTATGAAAATGGAAAATACGCTGTAATTCCTAAAATTTAGCTTCCCCTAAATGAGCTCCTCAAAGAGCTAATGAAGTAAAATAATCATGTTTCAGCACTGATAAAATTATAATAAATATTTTAACGGCTCAGCAGGTCGGTCAGCAATGCAAAATATACAAGAATGAAATTCAGGGAATAAATACAGTTTTCGTAGATCAATATTTACGTGCGCTATGCTGAATATTAGCATCAAATTTTGCTATCCGTCTTGAGACCAGTGAAAAATACAAATAAGTTGTTTGTAAATAACAGAAAGAACCAAAAACAAATGTGTATCAAAATTCTTCTCGTACTGTTTGCTTGAATAATTCGAACACCTTTAATATTGGTCAAAGTACCGGGATACCCCCAAAAAAATCAATGTTTCATTTTCCACTGCACTGCTTTTGAATGAATGGATCGTCGGGTTGTATTGCTCGTTATGGAGAGAGAAAGTTCAGATTGTTGTACGACAGAAGAGAGAAACTCTCTTGCAGAATGATGATGTTTAGCCTCCCTAGAAAGCAACAACTATTGATTGGCTAATTGCGTTCACTTTCAATTCTACCTCTGTTTAAGGTGGTATTTAACCCCTGTGACACAATATATTAATACGCGGGAAAACCTAATACAAGTCTAAACATTAACTAGAGGGACTTAACATTCATTGACCAGTTGACATTACAGTAATACCTTGAGATGTGAGCTTGTATGTCAATTTACTCGTATCTCAAATCTATTTTTCGCATATAAAACAACTAAATACAAATTAATACGTTCCCACTCTCTGAAAAAATAACCTGAAAATAGGATATTATAATGGAAAAACATGATTTGAATTGTTCTAATTCACCATCTGAGCTCACAAAGTAACAAAAAACTATCTAGTGGTTATGATCTGCAATTTTCCTCGTATCTCAAATTTGTCTCATTCGTAACTCAATGCAAATTTTTCCTCAGAATTTTTCTCGTATATCAAGGCAAAATTTTGCTTGGAATTTTCCTCGTATCTCAAGGCAAATTTTTGCTTGGAATTTTTCCCGTATCCGAAGGCAAATTTTTGCTTGGAATTTTCCTCGTATCTCAAGGCAAATTTTTGCCTGGAATTGTCCTCATATCTCAAATATGTCTCGTCTCTCAAGACAAATTTTTGCTCGGAATTTTCCTCGTATCTCAAGGCAAATTTTATCTCTGAATTTTCCTCGTATCTCAAGGCAAATGCTTGCGCAGAATTTACCTCGTATCTTAAGGCAAATTTTTGCTCTGAATTTTCCTCGTATCTCAAGGCAAATTTTTGCTCAGAATTTTCCTCGTATCTCAAGGCAAATGTTTGCTCGGAATTTTCCTCGTATCTCAAATTTGTCTCGTATCTCAAGGCGAATTTTTGCTTGGAATTTTTCCTCGTATCTCAAGGCAAATGTTTGCTCGGAATTTTCCTCGTATCTCACATTTGTCTCGTATCTCAAGGCAAATCTTTGCTCTGAATTTTCCTGGTATCTAAAATTTGTCTCATATCTCAAGGCAAATTTTTGCTCAGAATTTTCCTTGCATCTCAAGGCAAATGTTTGCTTGGAAATATTCCTCATATCTCAAATTTGTCTCGTTTCTCAAGACAAATTATTGCTATGAATTTTTCTGGTATCTCAAGGCAATTTTTCGCTCAGAATTTTCCTCGTATCTCAAATTTGTCTCGTATCTCAAGGCAATTTTTTTGCCTGGAATTGTCCTCATCTCAAATTTGTCTCGTCTCTCAAGACAAATTTTTGCTCAAAATTTTCCTCGTATCTCAAGGCAAATTTTTGCTCAGAATTTTCCTCGTATCTCAAGGCAAATGTTTGCTCAGAATTTTCCTCGTATCTCAAGGCAAATGTTTGCTCGGAATTTTCCTCGTATCTCAAGGCAAATTTTTGCTCTGAATTTTCCTCATATCTCAAATTTGTCTCGTATCTCAAGGCACATTTTTGCTCTGGATTTTCCTCGTACCTCAAGGCAAATGTTTGCTCAGAATTTTCTTCCTATCTCAAATTTGTCTCGTATCTCAAGGCAAATTTTTGCTCAGAATTTTCCTCCTATCTCAAATTTGTCTCGTCTCTCAAGGCACATTTTTGCTCAGAATTTTCCTGGTATCTCAAGGCAAATTTTTGCTTGGAAATTTCCCCGTATCTCAAATTTCTTGTATGACAAGGTATTACTGTACTGGAGAAAAAGCTGCAGTCGCAGATAAATGTCTACTTAGTCATCCCAGTCCTAAAAACCGACATAAGTTGAATCAAAGTTTCAGTTCATTTTGGGTTTTTTTTTTTTTGTAGGAGTTTCATGCCACCGTCAGTGAGTTCTATGAAGGTAAATATTGTTGTTTCCTTGTTAGGCTTGTGCATATAAATCATTTATTTACCTCCCCTTGTGGCAAAAAGCTCAACAGGCCAAGACTTCATTTGGAAAGCAGAGACCTCTTGTTGGGTGAGAAGATATTTACTGTATCAAATATTCTCCTCTGTTTAGAGACAATTATTTTAATTTGAAAAACTTACTTGAACATGTTGATGTGTTTGACAAAGTATTGAATTGCTTGAAGTGGAATCGTGCCTCACACTAAAGAGTAGTAATTGATTTGAGCCGGAGCTTTTTAAATGAGTTGTTGAAATAACATCCATCTTAATGTGATCTGGGAGACATTTCCCTTTGGCATCAGCACCACTTTGAGCTAACTCCGCTAATTTTATTTGTCTCCATGTGTTGAAGGTTGTACTTCTAATAGGAACACCCAAAAAATGCTTTTATTGTCATTTCAAACCCTAAAACGTAATTTAATGTCATCAGAAGAATGTCAAGTCATTATTAATTGGATTGGATAATTGGATTAAATTAAATGGATAAATATCCAAATAAAATCCAAAATCCCCCCCCAAAATCCAAATAAAATTGGATAAAAATAAATAAAAATATATATAAATTGGACAAATCTCCATCAATTCTTGTTAACGTGTTAAACAACTTAATGAGTTAAAAAATGACGACCTTGACAGTCAAACGATTATTGTGCTTTAATCCTAATTCCTATAATATTGTCATATATTGCAAAGCAAAATGGAACTCAGGAGCGGGAAGCAGAAAACCGAAAGAGGAAGTGTGGGTGCACAAATTAAGATTTTAAGGAAAAATACCCATAGAAAATAATCCAAACTGGGACAAAGTTAACAAAATAAAACCTTAAAAGGGGAGTCGCACACCAACAAAGAGGCAAACATTACTTACGAACACAGCAAACAATACTCCTACAAAGATATTCCAAAAACACGGGTTTAAATACACAGACAACGGTTGATGACAAATCACAAACACCTCGGTCACACATCAGGGAAAAACATTATCTATTGATTATTAATCCATTTGTTTGTTTATTATTTGTGTACTTCCCAACTTATCTATGTTTTTGACTACCGTATTTTCACGACTATAAGGCGCACTTAAAAGTCTTAAATTTCTCCAAAATAGACAGGGCGCCTTATAATCCAGTGTGCTTTATATATGGGGAAAAAAATTAAAATGTGTCATTCATTGAGGGTGCGCCTTATAATGCGGTGCGCCTTATAGTCGTGAAAATACGGTACTAATTTATGAATTACTTACCATATTTTCTTGCATATTAAGTGCCTCCGTGTATAAGCCACATTTAAGCGTTTTATCTGTTTATCTTTTCTGTATTTTGAAATAAACGACCATGTCGGCCACATTGTGTTGCGCTATGGCGTTTGGTCTTTTTCACCTTGCAGTTTCGTGCATGTCAAGTCTAATTTGTGCGCATATAAGCAGTACCCTTGTTTCAGTCATGATGTTTTTTAGTTACAAATACGACGTATATGCGAGAAAATATGGTATTTATTTTGTATTTCTCGATATTCATTTGTTTGTTGTTGTATTTGTGCACTTGGTGAATCCCGTTAGTCAGCGCGAATGGCGAGGCTATCGCTAATACGATAGTTATATATACACTACTTCTCGTTGGCAAGTGGTCGTGCGTTATCGTTATTTATTTGTCTGTCTGTTTGTTGTTGTATTTGTGCACTTTAAATCTTATACCTCTATAATGACAATAAAAGCATTCAATTCAATGAGAAACAAATTCAAATCTAATTTCATCATTAAGCTTTTTTTCCCGACACATTTTCCAATCCAAAAGTATGAAGCTATAATTTTAAGGTCAACCTGTCATATTTCATAGCACCTTCACCGTGTGAAAATTATTATTTTTTTTAAAACACCATGTGCAATCGGTGTTTCTGCCCCGGCCCGTTTTGATTGATACATCCAGCGTGAACCTTGCGGCGACCCATCTCTGCACGAGGCTAAGGTTATTACTCACAGTAGTCCCTCGCTTGTGTGTCAAACTGTGCATGTGTGCAAGGCTCAAGTATCTGCTGATCCCACACACTCGAGATGAAGCCGAAAACTCAGCGCAGGGGTGTCAGACTCGGGTTGGTTCGCGGGCCGCGTTAACGTCAACTCGATTTCATGTGGACCAGACATTTTAGATATAATATTTTTTAAAAATCGGATTAAAAGAACTAGATCAAAAACCCTAAATCTTCAGCTTTTTTCCTAGATCTAGAACAATGTTTATTTGAGCTTTTTTTTTCTTAGTAGGGGAAAACGTCTTTTTAAAGTTATGTTCAATATTAAAGTGGGAAACAGAAAATATTTTTAGAGATTTTTTTTTTTTGATGAAATGCTTTTTGAACTTGGATTAAAAATTGCAATTATTTATTTAAAAAGGGGAAAATCAGGAAATATAATACACATCTATATTCTTTATTTTGAATTTGATCCTAAAAGAGAAAGTCGGGACTCATGATTTACTTTCTCGGGCCGCACAAAATGATGTGGCGGGCCAGATTTGGCCCCCAAGCCGCCACTTTGACACCTGTGGTCTAAAGTAACCTGAACCAAAATCTGAATATTTAAACCGTCAACTTGATTTCGCGTGGGCCGGACCATTTTAGATATAATATTTAGATTTTTTTTTTATAAATGGATTAAAAGAACTGGATTAAAAGAACTGGATTAAAAGAACTGGATTAAAAGAACTGGATTAAAAGAACTGGATTAAAAGAACTGGATTAAAAGAACTGGATTAAAAGAACTGGATTAAAAGAACTGGATTAAAAGAACTGGATTAAAAGAACTGGATTAAAAGAACTGGATTAAAAGAACTGGATTAAAAGAACTGGATTAAAAGAACTGGATTAAAAGCCCTGAATATTCAGTTTTTTAATAGATCTAAAACAATGTTTATTTTAGTTTTTTTATATATTTTTTTAGATTTTACAAAATGATTTTTTAACTAAAAACAGAAAAAAAATGATAAAAAAATACAATTATTGATTTAAGAGGGGGAAAAAAATCAGGAAATTTAATATACATCTATACTCTTCATTTTAATTTGATCCTAAAACAGGAAGTCGGCACTCATCATTTACTTTCTCGGGCCGCATAAAATGATGCGGCGGGCCAGATTTGGCCCCCGGGCCGCCACTTTGACACAGGTGCCTCAGCGGGTGAAGACTCGAGTTGGCCGACGATCACACCCGGACGCCAAATGATCGCAGTCCCGTGTGTTCCATATCCCTTCACACACGGTTCCCGAATCGATAAAATCGTCAATAACCGAGTTATTCAGAAAACACCAAGAGAAGCATTCAAAAAGACTCTCACCTCTTTTCACACTTAGAGAATATGATCATTATATTCCCGATATTAATCATGCATAGAGCGCCGGCTTTATTTGATATAATTGAAGAGGAATATTTTGGTCTACCCGTAAGAAATGTATTGTGTGTGGGTGTAAATAATAAGAAAGTACTAGTCTTCAGTCACACGAGGAATTAAAGTTTTACAATAAAACCCGAAATGACTTGGTAGAGACTTGGTGAATAACAGTGGTGAAACTTAAATCTATTGAAAAATATTAATTATATCATAAAATACCAGAGCGGTTCCCGAGAAGGGTCTTTTTTTTTTATCTTTGAACATCAAGCCGCTTTTATTTCGGCTATAAAACTAAGTGTGAGAATGTAGAAGAGAGCTACGGCATGTTTCTCTGATGTCTCAAAAGAGTAAAACTGTTTTAACGAGCCACGTAAAATCATGGCTGTTGAACATCATTCAGAATGATGAACTTTCTTGCGTGTATGAATTCAATCCCGTAATTTCTGAAGGAAGGAAATTCCGGTTTGGAAGTGGAAGAAAGGTGACAAAAACGCCAATGAACGGATCGGAGGTGATCGCTGGCTAACCTTTGTTAATAACACTTTCCGCTGTTAAAATGTATAATTAAAAAAGAAAAGTCACACACGATTAATGTTCCCTCTAATGTTTTATATGTCTGGGCATAAAGACACCGAGGACCACTGTGAGCAACATTAGCACTGCTCGCTATGGCCACACACCTGTATTACACATACCATCGGCAGGTGCATTTCTAGTACCCACAAATGATCTAGGCGTAATAACATTTCTCGAAAAATATGCCGTATTTGCCAAAAAAATGATGACTGAATTGAGGGTACGGCTTATATGCGCACAAATTAGACTTGACTTGCACAAAACGCCATAACGCAAGACAATGCAGCCGATTCGGCCGTTTATTTTAAAATAGAGAAAAGATAAACTGATAAAATGCTAAAAAATATATTTTGACATCTATGAATGAAATTCAAGAAGCGTATTTATTGATTTATTTATTAAATATGTATTGTTATTTTTTAGTGTAGACGTGTGTTAACTAAAATCATAACATGAGCAATAGTTGATTTATCATTTTTTTACACCCTAGTTATTTATATTGTTGTATTATGTTGACTACTTATTTGTTCATTACTTATTTTATTGATGTATTAATTAATTACCGTTGTTATTTATTGTTGATTTATTTATTATTTTTAGTGTAGATGTGTGTTAGCCAAAATCATAACATGAGAAATAGTTGATTTATCTTTTTTACACCCTAGTTATTTATATTGTTGTATTATGTTGACTACTTATTTATGTATTACTTATTTTATTGATTTATTCATTAATTACTGTTGTTATTTTTTAACCTAACCTAAACCTAACCTAAACTTAACCTAAACTTAACCTAACCTAACCTAAACCTAACCTAAACTTAACCTAATCTAACCCTAACCTAACTAAACCTAACCTTAACCTAACTAAACCTAACCTTAACCTAACTAAACCTAACCTTAACCTAACTAAACCTAACCTTAACCTAACTAAACCTAACCTTAACCTAACTAAACCTAACCTAAACCTAACCTAAACTTAACCTAACCTAACCTAACCTAACCTAACCTAACCTAAACCTAACCTAAACCTAACCTAAACCTAACCTAAACCTAACCTAAACCTAACCTAAACCTAACCTAAACCTAACCTAAACTTAACCTAATCTAACCCTAACCTAACTAACCCTAACCGAACTAAACCTAACCTTAACCTAACTAAACCTAACCTTAACCTAACTAAACCTAACCTTAACCTAACTAAACCTAACCTTAACCTAACTAAACCTAACCTAAACCTAACCTAAACCTAACCTAAACCTAACCTAAACCTAACCTAAACCTAACCTAAACCTAACCTAAACCTAACCTAAACCTAACCTAAACCTAACCTAGACTTAACCTAACCTAAACCTAACCTAAACCTAACCTAAACTTAACCTAATCTAAACCTAATCTAACCCTAACCTAACTAAACCTAACCTTAACCTAACTAAACCTATCCTTAACCTAACTAAACCTAACCTTAACCTAACTAAACCTAACCTTAACCTAACTAAACCTAACCTTAACCTAACTAAACCTAACCTAAACCTAACTAAACCTAACCTAAACCTAAACACCCTTTCGGAACGTGCAGACGATCCTTTCAAATCTTACAGTATCTGAGAAATACCAACTGCGATGATTTTTCTTAAGATTTTCCCTTTAAAGTAACACATTTGTACTCCCTATTAAAACCATGAATATGGAGGTGAAAATTGTGAATCAAGACGAGGCTTATACGCGAGAAATTGTACAATTCTACATTCAAAATGGTACGGCTTATACGCAGAGGTGGCTAATTTGCGGTAATATCCATAAATTAAACATCTTAATAAATGTCACTAGAATATGCACAAATCTGACTTAAATTTTACCTTATTTTTCACATGTCCTTCTCATTCAAATGACTTTTTTGCCGAAGTGTCGCTTCAGGTCGTCCAGATTTCATTTAGTCGCAAAGCAGACCTTTTTCACATGGAAAAAAAATATCAAGCCCAGTTTTTGTTCTCCTTCTTCGATTGGCACATACAGCCATTCCAACCTAAAAAAAAAAAAAGATGCCTTCATTGTATTAGTGGCCAAATAAGTTCCAAAATCTAGGCCATTAACTTGCATAGTCAAATAGTAAAACTAGAAAATGGACACGAACCACGAATCTCCCTCTTTCATTGCATTTCAACTTGTAATCAGTTTTAAATGTAATCATGGGCATTAAGCCCAAATTAGCATTAGGTAGCTTATGTCTTTGCTGTTGTCTGGGGGGAAGAACATTCGGTATACAGTGGTACCTCGAGATACGAGCTTAATATGTTCCCGAAACTGAGCTCGTATGTCGATTTTCTCGTAACTCAAACATTGAAATGAACTCAAAACAAATTAATTCGTTCCAACCCTCTGAAAAAACACCCAGAACAGGATATTGGATTGGAATTATTTTTTTTATTTGTTCTAATTCGCCATCTATTAACAAAGTAACAAATAACTAGTGGTTTAATAGTACTAAAATGTGTTTAATAGTACTAAAATTAGACAGATTTCGCAGAGGTGAGAGAGAGAGAGAGACTTTTTGCACGGCAATGCGCTTGTAACATAAACAAATTGAAATGAACTTGGATTACGATGCAGAAACACTCAAAAATAAATTTAATCTAACCTTACACTAAACTTAATTCTAATCTTGTTTGACATTGTGATACCTTTCTTCTCTCGGGTTGGCTCTATTGACCCCGCCTCCACCCTGACTTTCAGATGCAACCTATCGGGGGTTGTTTGCTTTTGTATTCCCTTCAAAATATTCCCAAAATGATGCACACAAATGTCCTCACAATAGGATATCGCACGACCACTTGCCAATGAGAAGTAGTATATACTCCTCTCGTATTAGCGAACAAACTCCGCCATTCTGCACTGACTAACGGGGAAAAAAACACTGACAAACCCTCCAAAAAATCTCTTACAGTCAATGAAGTGAGCACACCTTTTTTGTCCATGTGCCATGTGTTAATGGAATGCTAATAAATGTAGAGCCCTTGATGTCGTGGCGAGCAGACGGCCAGAGGAAGATGGCTGCCAGGTACCCAACATCCACGGACGTGGACTTTTTCAATATATTTTTCTCTTCTTCCTTTAGCACTTTTTTTTACCTTCTTAGAATTCCCTTCATGTCACGTTCTTTTGGAACTTTTAACGTCTCTCTCTAAACCTTATCATTTCCTACTCTTTCATCACCTTTCCATTTTGCGCTACTTTTCTTTTTTTTTGATAAATTATCAATGAGCAACAGCATGTGAATATGTTTCTAAGAAGTAAATAGCGTGAAAGCCGATTTATGAGGAGATGGGAGAAAAGTGGGAAATGTTAAGACAAAAGGAT